>NC_080576.1:81886524-82191709 GCF_029962835.1 Magnolia sinica | reverse complement strand
TTTGATGGGCATTTTGATGAGAATAGCATTGGAGAAACGGGTTCACAGGCTTGTACTCATGCACTGACTCTTTTTCATGTGGAATAGGGCTTGGTCTATCATCATCTTTAGATTTATTTGAATCCTTAAGTATGTCGGCCTTCATCGGGATTGTTTATCTATTTCTTTTCCACTTCTAAGAGTAGTGATGGACATGGCCTATTCCACATGTGGGTTGGGAGGATTCAAATCACTCTCTTCTTATTATCATTTTGGCTTAGGCTGAGGTTAGGCTGGAAAGGTCCCTTTCTCCCTAACAGTTAAGTCTGATTCAATCATTAAAACTGATGTTTTGAGATCATTTATGGCCTGCATGGTGATTTGATTAAACTGCATTTTCCCTTGCATAAATGCTTGTAGTGTATCCTTATAAGTCTTTTTTTTTGTAGTTGAACTTGTGGTGCACTTTGCGGTGCATGGGAGGTCGATTGTTTGCATTATCAGTTGGCCCATTTCTCCGATTGAAGTTGGGATGATTCCGCCAGTCAAGATTGTACTTATTAAAGTTTGGTGCACTAAATGGGCATTGGTAAGCATTCATGAATTCACTTGAGCTTGCAACACATCTTGAAAAGTTGGGATTGTAGGATGATCATTCATAAGGTGTGCATCACTCTCACATATGCCACATGCTCTTTTCATAGCCGCATTGGTGGGTTGGATCGCTTCCATCTTCCTTAGTTCCATGGTCTCAACTTTTCGAGTGGGACCCACAATCTTAGCATTCCCATCATCGTCCTCCTTGAGGACATATATTCTCCCTTTTTATTTAGGAGTGGGCTTGAAATTACTTGATTTTTTGGTGGTGTCCCATGATTATGCGTTCTCATTCAATCTATTAAAGTAGTCCCATGCCTCTTCTTGGTTATTTTTCATGAACTCGCCATTACACAACATCTCAACAAATTGGTGCATATTTGAGTTTAGTTCAGCATAGAAGAAACCGATCACTTGTTAAATTTTATAACTGTAGTATGGACAAGTGAGTAAAAATTGTTTGGATCTTTTCCAACATTATAAGAATTTTACGTTTTCCTTTTAGGAGAAATTCATGATGGCGCGCCTTAAGGTGTTGGTTTTATGAACTGAAAAAACCTTTTAAGGAACTCCCATGTTATCTTCACCCATGTGCCTTTTGACATGGTCTTAATGAATGAATTCATTTGTAAGACTCATATCATAGTCCGTACCATTCCTTAGGCTTCCATGGTTCTCCCGGTCAAATTCCAGCAACCCTCGACCTTTATCCGACGTTTACGGGTGATCCTAAGCTGAGTCCTCCATATCAGAGTTGAATCAGCTTGAAACTTGTACCTCTGCGACCGCACTGTCGCTACAGTTCCAACGCTGTGACTCGCACACCGATCCGATACCCAGGACAGGAGATGTGGGGCCCACCTTCATTTCGAGGAAAATGCCGCGTGTTGTGAATTCTGAGAGAATCTCTATAATATGTCACATCAAATTAAGTCAAGTACACCACCCATACGCCATGTGTCATGCCCCGAACTCGAAAATCGGGCTCACAAAATTCTCGATCGTCGAATCCAGCGCCGACAGCCTCCGTAGTACCTCATTCTCGGCTCCCGGCACCCATACGCCAGGTTCCGATCCTGAGATGCTACAAGGAGGATTTTTAATCATCAATTTAATTTGTAATAAGCATAACCAAGGCATAACCCACAAACAACAACCAAAAACTCTATCACATTTTCACTATGATCAGAAACTTTACAAGTATAATGAGCATAAAGGGAAATACAATGATACTGGACAAAAAGATGATCTGCTATGCGCTCCTGCCTCAGCGTTGCTGCGGTCCAACGTCACCTGCACGTAACGGTCATGCATAAACTTATGGAAACCTTAGAGAGTAGTGTAAGTGTATGCGTAAGGTAGTAATATAATTATGCAGTATCAGAGTAATGCGGAACATGCTGATGGATCCATGAATGCTATTAGCCGTACCAAGGCCATGCGGTGTAAGACATGAATGATGCCAGCCATACCAAGGCCATGCGGTGCGAAATACAACTCAAGCATGCGAATCCTCATCATATATCAGTACAGTTCTCATTCTGGATAATCACCGGGATTCAGTACACTTCAAATGGCACTGTCGTTCTCCTAGCCGCACAGTCCAAGTGAGCGTAAGAAACCTCACTATCCGTCTGGCCAATAGTCTGCCAATACCTATCTGGCAAGTCGATAGTGGACCCATTCGTGAGCTGGTTAAACTCAGCCTAGTATTGCCCCCTACCTTCGGGTGAGTAAGGCCACACCCCTTTCCAACCGACCACGATACAGTGGGAGACGCGACCTCCTGGTATTCGGCCCTCGTGCGCTCATATATCCACTCAGTCTTAATGTTGGAGTCATCCTCTAATACCATCGGGTTTAGGAATTTTCACCTAGGGACATCTATGACGCCTGTATGCTAGAACCAAATATTTTCGGTATCCAATCCAGCCACCCATGATGTGTCTGTGGAGGTTATGATCCCGATGTTACTAGGGCATATAATGAGCACAATCACACAAATGCAAGTGCATGAATCATACCATCAGACATGCAACAATCCTGCGCATACCGTGCGCTCATGTAGGGTAACTCCACCTATCAGAGAGTCCATAAACTATCTACCCGAAGGCATGTGCAATGATCAGTCAATCCTCACATCAGGCATACATATGATGCGTATGATCATGAATCATGAATCTATACTAAGCATGTTATGTGGTGATGGGTTCTGATCAAAATGAATATGGGCCTAGACGGCCTACACATTACAGGTATGGGCCTATTAATGGGCCCTAGGGAGAGAGTGACAATGTGGACATTTAACCAACATCATCCTTACAATGTGGACATTAAACCATCATTTCTCCCAAGGTGTAGCCCGCTATAAAATCAACACATATACCATGGTGGAATCATACTACAATGGGCCTTATGTACGTCCTATAGGGCCTTGACCCCTGGGCCTCCAGTACATCAAATGGGCCTCATACATGGGTCTCGTATATACATATCAAGGTGGGCCTCAACGACGGGCCACAAATGCATCAAGATGGGCCTAGTCACATGGGCCTTGCATACATTACAATGAGCCTCATAATATGGGCCTTATACAAATCAAGGTGGGCCTCAATGGACGGCCCACAAATACACCAAGATGGGCCTCAACACATGGCCTTAAAATAATTTCCAAAATGATTGGATGGTTTGGATGAAACACATGCATCATGGTGGAGCTCACACTAATGGAGGGTGTGGATTACAATACATACATAAGTGGGTCTCATGTGGGGCCTACCATAATGGTTATTTTCCATCCAAGTCACTCAGACCTGGGGCCCACAGTAATGTTTATTTTTCACCCAACTTGGGCCCATTGTAATGTTTATTTACATCCAATCTGTGCATAAGGTCACGTGGACCAGGGCCCACCATAACGTTTATTTACATCCGATCTGTTCACAAGGCCACGTGGACCAGGGGAGAAACTAGGCCCACTGTAATGTTCATTTGCCATACAACCTGTTGATAGGGTCACACGGTCAGGGAGCCCACCGTGATATTTTATTTTTTTGATTTTTATTATTATATATATATTATTATTTTTTATCACGTGGACAGGGAGAATTCCTGCGACCGCGCTGTCATTGCAGTTCAAAAGCTGTGACTCGCACACCGATCTGATACCCAGGACAGGAGATGTGGGCCCGCCTTCATCTCGAGGAAAACGCCACGTGTTGCGAATTTCGAGAGAATCTCTACAATATGTCACATCAAATCAAGTCAAGTACACCACCCATACCCCATGCCACCTCACCCTATCCCAAGTACAAATGCCCATCCCCTCTTTTCCCACAAGTCAACTCTCTCTCTCTCCCCACCCATCCCTCTTTTACCAAATTTCAAACAAACCCATGCTTTCCCATTCCCATTCCTTACAACACCCATCCCATATCAATCCATCCCCTCCCTTTCTCTTATATTCTCTAAGCAACCTCCCATCTCCTATGAGAGCTTCCAATGTCCAAGCTCTCTCCCAAAACATGTGTGGCCCTCTTTCTCACTCTCTCATCTCCCATCTCAACCCTTCATTCTTCATTGACCTCTATCAAAAGGCAAGCCAACGAGCATAGGAGTTCAAGGAGCCAAGGAGAAGGCTGATAGGTGGGAGATCCACTACCAATTTCAATTTTAGGGCCCACTTATTATGGGACCCATATTGATGTATGCAATGTAGAGAGGGGCCCATAGTGGCGGGGTCGCTCTATCTAACCATTCCCCTCTCTTTCTCTCTTCCTCTCTTCTTCTTCTTCTCTCTCTCTCTCTCTTTTATGGATAGTGTGTGTGTGTGGCCCATCATGAGCAAGTATGTCATCCATGCCATCCACCGGTGAGCCCACATGGCGGTCCATTTGGATGAGCCTGATCGAAGGAAAACACAAGTATTGGTTTGATCCAAGGCTGATGTGGGCCGCACGTATGGACCCACCATGGTATATGCAATAAATCCACACCGTCTAGAGGTCAGGACGGTGGGGCCTACCCTCATGGTATGGTGGATTAAATCCATGCTGTCCAGAGGTCCAGACCCCCCTGGACGTTAGACCTTCCATAAAAAAGTAAATAATAATTATAATATATTGATATGTATACATATATAACATACATTCATGAAGCCAAGATGAGGTGGGCCACACGTGTGGACCCACCACGTTATTACATCAGATCTGCACCGTCTAGAACCTCCAGGGTTTTAGATGGTGGGCTCCTTATATCTTATATATATATATTATAATATAATATAATATAATATATTATATTATATTATATTCATGTACATACCTTTTGGAGGTGGGCCATGTTCATGGGACCCACCTTGATATAAGCAAGTTACATTATCCAGAGGTTTGTGTGAGACCCCTATCTTAGACCATATTATTCCGTAGGCTTCCACGGTCCTCCCGATCGAATTTCAGCAACTCGCGACCTGTAATTGGTGTTTGCGCCGATCTTGAGTCATATGCTGTATTCCAGAGTCGGCTCGACCTGAGACTTGTACCCTAGCGACCATGCCATCACAGCGGTTCCGATGCTGCATCTCGCGCGCCGGTCCGATACCCAGGCTAGGAGATGTGGGCTCGTGTTCAGTTCGAGAAAAATGCCGCACATGCGAATTTTGAGAGAATTTCTATAACGTGTCCCCTCAATCAATCAATCAATCTATCAATCAATCCTATCAAGGGTCAAGTACATGTCAAGTACACATCATCTCACACCCTATCCCCAAGTAACCCTATAAGTCAACAAATCTCTCACCTCACCCCTCACTCCATCACCCATCCCTCTCTCCTTACAACCCTCTCTCTCTCTCTCTCATTCTCAAACTCATTTTTCAAAGCAACCCAAGGAGTCCCACGTCCAAGCTCTCCCAAATCTCTATGAGAGAGTTTTGTGTGTGGCCGACTTCCTACCCTCTCATCTCCCATCTCAACCATCAAAACTTCATCATCTTCCGTTGAAATCAAAGCTAAGGAGTTCGATGTTCCATTGGACCAAGGAGGCCAATAGGTGGGTGATCCACCATGGATTTGCTATTAGAAGGCCCACTTGTGATGGGACCCAATTTTATATATGTATTGTGATCATGGAGGGCCCATAGTGGCGGGGTCCCTTCACCACCGTCCGATCTCTCCCTTTTCTCTTTCTCTCTCTCTTTTTTTGTATGGTAATGATGATGATGAGGTGTGTGGCCCACCATGATGTTTACATCTAAGCCTTCTATCAATGGACCCCATCCATGTGGGAGACACCATGATATTTATATGCCATCCCAACCATCCATCTTGGACGTGGCCCACCCCACATGTGTGGGTGGGGCCCTCCTTGATATATTTAGTCTAATCCACCCTGTCCACCCATCCAAAATGGTGTGGCCCACCTTGCTCATGCCCTTTAAATCGACGCCATACATCTGTTTTATCCAGGCCATCCAGTGGGCCTGGATGATGAGAAAACACGAATATCAGGATGATCCAAAATAGGTGGGCGATGTGGGACCCACCTTGATGAGGTATATGCCACACCATCCATCAGCGAAGGTGGCTAATAGTGCAGTGTTAACTGACAGTGGGGTAACTAACAGTGAAGTGTAAACTGGTAGTGAGGTGTACTTGCTAGTTGCATCAGAAAAAAATGATATATATATATATGTATAAAAACAATATACATTGTATATGTTACAAGGGGGGTAGCCATTACATGGGATCCACCTTTTTATTTAAAAGCTGCAGCGTGGTAGACAGCAGGGTTTGTGGGAGCCATTCACGCCATCCATCCATTAGATGGGCCACACCATGCGCATGTGATGCATCCACCGTCCACGGACGATGGGACCCATCACACATGTGGGGATACCCCTCTCCCCTGTTGCATGTGATTGTCTTGGCCCTGGACGGCCTAGACATTAGATATTTATAATATATTATATTATATATATTATATATTATATATTATATTATAAATATACACATGATGGTGGGCCCTACGTGGGACCTACCTCTGCCCTTTTAGTGTAGACAGTTGCATGTACAAAAGCTATATAGTTGCTCCTTTGATGACAGCAAGCCCGTAGGCCCCACATTTATGTACATATTTCTACACCATCCACTGTTTGGACGTTGGGGCCCACTATGATGCACACGCTATATCCATACCATCCAAACATTTTGAGATATCATTTTATAGCATGAGTGCAAGGATGAGTTAGATCTAAAGTTCAAGTGGACCCCACCATTTAAATAGTGGACAGTGACATCCACCGTTCAAACTTCCAAGGGCTATAGTAGTTTCCAATTAAGCTGATATTTATTTTCACTTCATCTACCTCTATGTTAACTTATGAATAGGTTAGATCTCAAAAATACATAAGGGTGGGCCCAATTTGATATACATGAGGCCCATTGGTGCAGCCCGATTTGATATACATGAGGCCCATTGGTGCAACCTATTTGATATACATGAAGCACATTGGTTTGGCCCATCACGATGTATTTTGGCCCATGGGGGGCCCACCTGCTTGTATTGTTAGGCCCATGTAATGAGGCCCACTTGATATATGAGGCTTAGTATTAAGGCCCATCCATGAGGCCCATCATGATGTATATTTGAGGCCCAGGTGCAGAGCCTGCCTGATGTGTATTTGAGGCCCGTGTGATGAGGCCCATGTGATATATTTGAGGCCTATGTGATAGGGCCCACCTGCCTTGTATTTAAGACCCATGTGATAGGGCCCATTTTCCTTGTATTTAAGGCCCATGTGTTAGGGCCCACTTGCCTTGTATTAGAGGCCCATGGGCGAGGCCCAATGTGATGTATTCGAGGCCCATGGGCGAGGCCCAATGTGATGTATTCGAGGCCCATGGGTGAGGCCCAATGTGATATATTCGAGGCCTAGGGATGAGGCCCAATGTGATGTATTCGAGGCCCATGGGCAAGGCCTAATGTGATGTATTCAAGGCCCATGGACGAGGCCCAATGTGATGTATTCGAGGCCCATGAGTGAGGCCCATTGTGATGTATTCGAGGCCTAGGGATGAGGCCCAATGTGATGTATTCGAGGCCCATGGGCAAGGCCCAGTGTGATGTATTCGAGGCCCATAGTTGAGGTCTAATGCGATGTATGTATGGCCCATTACGTTGTGAAAGAATCCCTTACATGGGTCACTCTTTGGGAGAAGTGTTGGTTAAATATCTACATTGATGGGTAATGCTGGTTGAAAGTCCTCATTGTGACCTTCTATAGGCCCTTTGTTAGGACGATTGTCGAGGCTAATTCCGATTGTCGATTCTGATTGTTAATTCCGATTATCAAGGCCGAGTCCGATTGACGAGGCCGATTCCATTAGTTGAGGCTGATTCCAATCATTGAGGCCGAGTTCAACTAATGATGCTGATTCTGTTAGTCAAGGCCGATTATCGAGGTCGAGTCTGATTGACGAGGCCGATTCTGTTAGTTGAGGCTGATTGACGTGGCCAATTCTAATTGTTAAGATTGATTGTCGAGGCTGATTCCAAGTATCGAGGCCGATCTCATTATCGAGACCAATTTCGATTGTCGAGACTGATTCTGATTGTCGAGGTTAATTCCGTTAGTTGAGGTTGATTGACGAGGCCAATTCCGTATGTCAAGGCTGATTTCGATCGTCGATTCTGATTGTCGAGGCCGAGTCTGATTGACGCGGCCAATTTTGTTAGTCGAGGCCGATTTCGATTGTCGATTCCAATCATCGAGGCCGAGTCTGACTGACGAGGCCAATTTTATTTGTTAAGGCCGATTCCAATTGTAAATTTCGATTGTC
Source organism: Magnolia sinica (assembly GCF_029962835.1). Taxonomy (NCBI): domain Eukaryota; kingdom Viridiplantae; phylum Streptophyta; class Magnoliopsida; order Magnoliales; family Magnoliaceae; genus Magnolia; species Magnolia sinica. Next base: position 82,183,295 of record NC_080576.1, on the reverse strand, counting down.
AAGGTCAAGTCCGATTGACGAGGCCGATTCCGTTAGTCGAGGCTGATTGACATGGCCGATTTTGATTGTCGACGCTGATTGTCGATGCTGATTCCGAGTATCGAGGCCAATTCTCATTATCGAGGCCGATTTTAATTGTTGAGGTCGATTCCAAGTATCAAGGCTGATTCTATGTATCTGACAGCATAACATCATGATACATGTCCATACGCATCATCTGAATGTTTGATTATGAGATATGGTTGGCCATTGCATATGTCAGGTTGTTCATGGGACTCCCTAATAGGCGGAGTTGTCCCACATGAGTGCACAGTATACGGAGGATTGATGCATGATTGGACTGTGTGACTCATGCATCTTGCATTGTGTGTTGTGATTACCGTACGCCCTAGCAACATCAGGGCCGTAGCCTCCACAGGCATATCATGGATGGCCAGATGGGACACCAGAAATCTGTTCTACATGGGGTGTTATAGATATCCCTGGGTGAAAGTCCTTAAACCCTCTTGGTTCCAGAGGTTGCTCTAACGTTTAGACTGAGTGGATGCATGAGCGCATGGGGGACGTATACCATTAGGCCGCGTCTCCCATTGTGTCGTGGTCAGTTGGAAGGAGGTGCCGCCTTACCTACCTAAGAGGAAGGGGTAAAGCTAGGCTGAGTTTGACTAGCTCAAGGAGTGGGTCCGCTATTGACGAGTCGGGCCCAATATTGGCAGGTTGATAATGAGGTCTTTTCCACTCACCTTGTTGCGCGCGATAGGGCGACAATCTGGTTTGGAGTGTAATAGACTAGTGATTTCACAGAGAGGAACCATACTGATATGTAGACTTATTGAGCAGGAGTTGCATACTCATTCATTCACTATCCACTTGGGTTGGTAGTGCACAACTATTTGTTACGTGTACCTTTGCAATGGTTAGGATTTCAGTTGGGGCGCGCGACTAACCTGAGATTAGAAGTTTACCACATTGAGTCTGACTATCCAAATTTAGGTATGGGAATGGTTTGGATAGAAGTCCCTTGTGATGGACCCCATAGCCTGCGATACTACGTACTATCATCCCGACTTCACACTCCAACATGGTCATTCCATTCGCCCCACATATCGCATTACATCTGTAACATACGTCATTTTTGGTTACTATGTTTCTGCATTTATAAGGCCTAAATATGACTGACGGTATTCGTGGACTCATTAGGATTTACATATTACATTGTATCATCGGCATCTTATATTTGGCTTGCTATCTCCGTATTGCATAGTTGATCTACATTGCTTCATCAGTATATGATATTATTTTTATTATATTTTTGCTTCACATAGCCTGGATAAGGCTGATGGTATTTATGGGCCCATCAGCATGTTTTCGTATTACTCTGATATTGTATGATTTTTAAACATGCTAGTATTTTTGATATTGTATGATTTATGAGCTTATTAGTATTTTTGCTTACTCTAATTTCTCTGATATGGCTTACTTAACACTTACCTTGTGCACACACTTTCACCACCCACTAAGATTTTTATAAGCTTATATACGGTAGATGCATGCAGGTGGCGTTAGGTTGCAGCAGCGTTGAGCATGGAGCATGCAGCGGTCTTCTGGAACTTTGATTTTGACATATGTATTTCCCTTTCAGCATTGTATTCAAATGTTTATATTAGTGGATATGTGATGATGATGTTTACTTTGTGATTTGGGTAAACTTATGGTTATGCTTCTTACGAGATAAATGTACGTTGGAAAATCCTCCTTGTAGGATCCCAGGATCGGAATCTGGCGTATGAGTGTTGGGAGCTGAGAATGGGTACTACGGAGGCTGTCGGCATCGGATTCGGTGATCGAAATTCTTGTGAGTCCGATCTTCGGGTTTGGGGCGTGACAGTCTGGACGGTGGGCTGATTGCTGGGTATGCAATATCCCAAACCGTCCATCCATTGGAGCGGCCTCATCATGATGCGTGTGCTGCATCCCTTCCGTCCAGCCAATTTTGAGGGGGCCACCGTGATATATGGGTATTGGCCACACCGTCCAGCATGCTGGATGGGTGGGGCCCATCTGATGGATGAATTCCATCCAAACCGTCCATCCATCTAGTGTACTGGGCCATATATATGGACCCTACACTGATGTCTGTGTTACATCTAAAACTGTCCATCCTTTTTGCAAGTCTGTCTCAAGGCTTGGAACTAAAAATAAGACAGATCCATTTATCAGGTGGACCACACCACATTAAACAGTGGGTTTGAGCGCCTACCATTGAAACCCCCTTTTTGGTATTTTATAAGTTTTGAATCAATATAATATTTTTTTCCCTCCTTATCCAGGTCTTTGTGACCTTATGAACAGACTGGATGGAAAATAAATGCTATGGTGGGCCCACTGGAATTTAACAGTGGAAATCATTATCACCACTATTAGGTGTGGTATGGTCTAGATGATCTTTAATCACCATCTCCACTGCTGTTTGTGGTATGGTCCAGATGACCTTTTGATATGATTCTTGTTTGGATAATGCTCTAAAAATGATCTCTATAGATGGATGAATTGTGTAGTTGTTGTGTCCCATTTGATACAGCCCATTGGATGTATTTGAGGCCCATTGTGATATAATTGGGGCCCATGGATTAAGGCCCATTGTGATGTATTTGGAGCCCATGGGTTGAGGCCCATTATAATCTATTTGAGGCCCATGGGTTGAGGCCCATTGTGATATATTTGGAGCCTTTGAGTTGAGGCCCATTGTGATATAATTGGGGTCCATGGGTTAAGGCCCATTGTGATATATTTGGAGCCCATGGGTTAAGGCCCATTGTGATATATTTGGAGCCTATGGGTTGAGACCCTTTGTGATATAATTGGGGTTCATGGGTTAAGGCCATTGTGATGTATTTAGAGCCCATGGGTAGAGGCCCATTGTGATATATTTAAGGCCCATGGGATGTGGCCCTTTGTGATGCATATTACGCCCATGTCAGAGGCCCAATGTGATGTATATGTGGCCCATATGATGCGACCCACCTGATGTATGAGAGGCCTATGGATGTGACTCATCGTGATGTGTATTAGACCCTTGTGTGAGGCCATGGGCCCACTATATGTTTGACCTTATGTGGGCCACCCCTTGGGGGCAATGTTGGTTGAATGTCCACGTTGATGGGCAGTGATGGTTAAATGTCAACATATGACCTTCTCTTAAGCCTGGATAGGCCCATTCTCATCGTTCTCTAGTGTGTTAACCCAAATGCTTGAGCCCCATTGATATTGCTTGATTCATCATCGGTCGTCCATCCATGGACCCCACCTTGCGTGGAGGCCAATCCCGATTATCGAGGCCGATTCCATTTGGTCGAGGCCGATTCTGTATGTTGAGGCCAATTCTATTTGGTCGAGGCCGATTCCGTTTGGTTGAAGCTGGATCCATTTGGGTCGAGGCCGATTCCGTTTGGTTGAGGCCAATTCCGATTCCGATTCTGATTGCCGATTTCGATTAGTCGAGGCCGATTCTGATTATCGAGGCCAATTCTGTTTGGTTGAGGCCGATTCTGATTATCGAGGCTGATTCCGTTTGGTCGAGGCTGGATCCGTTTGTTGAGGCCGATTCTGATTATTGAGGCCGATTCCGTTTGGTTGAGGCCGATTCTGTATGTCGAGGCCAATTTCGATTATCCAGGATGATTTTATTTGGTCGTGGCCGATTCTGTTTGATGAGGCCAATTCTGTTTGGTCAAGGCCGATTCCGTATGTCGAGGCCGATTCCGATTATCGAGGCCAATTCCCTTTGGTTGAGGCCAATTCCATTTGGTCACGGCTAATTCAATTGTTGAGGTCGATTTCGATTGTTGAGGCCTAATGTAATGTATATAAGGCCCATGAGATGTGGCCCCTTGTGATGTATATTAGGCCCGTGTTAGAGGCCCATTGTGATGTATATATGACCCATGTGATGTGGCCCACTTGATGTATATAAGGCCCAATGTGATACCACTTGAAAAGGCCAAGCTATATGTCCTAGAGGGGGTGAATAGGACAATGCCAAATAAAAACTTATAACAGCGGAATAATAAAGAAAATGATAGCCAAATTAAATAATAATGCAAGAAAGAAAAACAACCTCAAAATTCAGATCTTGAGAGGTTGATACAAACGTTATTCTAAGGACAACCTTACACAAAAACAGAGTTTATGGTAGGACAAACTTATATCTAGAAAGGTCTTAGAATCAAGTCTCAAATCGAAGAGGAATACAAAAACAAATATGAAAAGAATTGAAATAACTTGTAATTAAAGATTTATAGTTAAAGTGACAGCCATACACAATAAAAATGGCAGGGCAACATAGCTGGAACAACTTTCAAAATGAAATTGAAAATCAAGCTTATAAAGGAATAGAGAAAGTAAATTCTAAGATATTACAACATTCTCACAAATCTTGAAATAATTACAACATTCAACACCATACATACATCTCACAAAAATAATAAATACAATTAAAAGATTAAATCATTCAACCACTACTCAAAGTATTTATAGTGGTTGGCCTGTGTGTTCACCAACTGTTATCCAACAGCCACACAAAAAGCTACTCCACTCCTAATATCCTCACACAGGGGATATTAGCGTTTACTAACGAATAGGTTTTCCCAGTTCACCCAAAACCCTTACAATTGTGTCTTTGTATGTGGGCTTACACAATTAAAAACCCCCACTTCTGAGTTTTCCTGGCTTTCCTCAGATAACCAAAATAACAAGATTTTTTCGGCAAATCTTGAAAGAAACCAAAATAATAGAAAGGAATTTACAATATGTAAAATACGTGAATATCTTCGTTGTAGCAGACCGGTAGAACCAAATCAAAGTAGATGATTGAATGTCCAAGTTCAATGTCCAGACTTGATTACAATGGTTCTAGTTCTAATAGATTTTAAATTAAACCAAATAGGGCTTGCCTTAATTGATTTTGATTCCTAAGAAAGGGAATAACAATTCCTCTTTATCAAAGCAGATTGGAATATAAGAAACAAAATCAATTAAAATAAAGCTCAGGAAAGAAGATATTAAATAAGCACACTTAGCGGAGATGGAGCACAAAATTATCTCTCGAAGTTCGACGAAGATTGGCTTGAATACTATAATTAAATCGATGATTTCTTCGAGATTCGTGCTCTATTTATAAGTGAAAAGATCAGGTCTTCGATTGTCTAGAGTGCTCTACGACTAGTCGAAGCTCTAACGATATTTGAAAAATCCGGCGGGATATGCTTTGACTGTTCTACGATGGTCGTAGCCCTCCTACGATTGTCGTAGGCACCTACGACTGGTCGTAGGTTTCCTTCGACTGGTCGTAGGTCCTGAATATCTTCGCTGGACTTCGAGTCGTAGATTCTACGACTGGTCGAAGATGCAAAAACACTGTTCCTACGACTGGTCGAACAGATTCCAGGACTAGTCGAAGGCTAACAGATTTTATCCAGAATTTGTAACAAACTTACGACTGGTCGAGGATTTTCTTAGACTGGTCGAAGCAAGTCTAGGACTAGTCGAAGAAGACCTAAGACTAGTCGAAGAACAGACCAATCACATGTAAAATAACATTCGGTTTATGTATCCGAAATGACCTACTTCTAAGGTCATCCTATGGTCAAACAAACCTCAATCATGAAGTATGGACATTGAAACAAGAGACCATGAAGAATGAGCCTTGAAGTCTTGATGTAGACTAAACCTTGAAGTAGCTCAATCATGAAAGTGGCTTGAGTTTCAGCTTGAGTCTTGAGTTCAGCTTGAGTCTTGCCTTGTACTTTCTTTTTCTTTTCAGCTTGAGTCTTGTGAGCAGTTCTTGCATTCAAGAGTCTTGTCTTGTGATCAGTTCTTTCATTCAAGATCTTGAGTCTTGTACTTGAGAGCGTTGAGCGTTGCTTGATGTGAGCTTAGCTTGTACATGTATGTTGATCCTTGAGAGAGCTTCTCTTATGCAAGTTATATATACCAGAGTATAATAGTGATTTTGGCACCACAAATTTGACAACAGACAGGGATATAAACTATAGCACTTACAATCTCCCCTTTGTCAAATTAGTGACAAAACACATAACCAAACAAAAGTAAAACAACCGGTTAATACATGCAAATCAATAAGCAACATTAAACATTCAACCAGTTTCAACATTCAACAAGATCAAACATATATTCTTCTTGACACCCCACTCCCCCGAGTAACAGAACCAATGCTACTCCTCTCACAATCACATTAACAATAAACCATTCTCCCCCTTTTTGTCACAAGATGACAAAGGAGAACTAAATTAAGGAATGAGAGTAAACATGAGGAGGAAATAGAGTATAGCACAAGAGTCATAGAGATACTCAAGATAGCATCACAGATATCCAACATAAATATTACATGAAAAATAAATATCCAACATAGAATCCAACTCAAACTCAATCAAACAAGAGCAAAGTAATAAAGTTATTACATACCAAAAGTCTCATAGAAACTAGTCAGAATTAGAACTTGAAGATGGAGTAAGAATAGAAGGATCAAGTTGGTGCATGCCTTTGTTCAAGCGCCTTAGGTATTTGCGCATGTATTTGAATTGCAAATCATGAGCAACAGACATGTTCTCCAACTTAACATTAACATTCTCAACTTTATCTTCTAATGCACTCAAACGTGCATCAACATCAGATGGTACAAAATCTGGATCATTAGCAGAGTCAGAATCCAGTTCCTCAAAAATATCATCCATATTAATATCAACACCAGCTTCTTCAGGACCACCACCACCACCACCTTGTTCAGGAAGCAGATCTAACTTCATCTTATTAATATTTGAATTGTTGAAGATCGGATGATGGATTGGTGCTTCATCAAGGCATATCGACTAACATATGAGTAGCCAATACGATCATAAAGTATGCAAATGGAATGTCACTATGACCAGGATGGAGTCGAAAGAAGAATGAAATGACAGATTAAGGAAGGCAAACAAATCGAGTACCATTTGAGATAGCATGGATAACACGAACCATAAATGAAGTTAAATCGATTTATTACCCGATCGAGGATATAAATTAGACACAAAGATTCTGTAAAATTTCGTATTTGGGTAACAAATACCTTGCGGGAGCGCATTCCCTTTTGAGTCCATTGAACATCCATATTACACAAGTCTCTAGTGAGCATGCGTTTTTCAGCCATTGAGGGTTTATCGGTTAAATTATGAATTGGAATACCCTCATCATTCACAGAATTTCCATAAGGGCTGAAATTAAATGACGATCAACGTCAAATGGCCCTTCTCTAGTAGAAATTTGAAAAGTTAAATTTTCCTTTGATAATGCACTCATACATTAAAAATTGTTTTGGGCAATGGACCGTTATGCAGGCCCACCCCAATGCAATAAGTTAGTCCAACCTACGCTTCAAGCATAGGAAGGATGTCAAATGGAGCAATGTGATTGACATCAACAGGATGTTCAACGATAACCTTACGAGATCTAATGTCCCTAACAAATGATGGATCATCATTGGGAACAAGAAGATGACGTTTAGATAAAGGGGTAGATCCTGGAGGAAGAAGAAGGACCACGTGAAGTAGTTTTCTTACCTCTAGAAGCCATTTGCAACAAGGATTTAAAGGAATAAAGAAGTTGCAAAGGATTGAGAAGAGGGTTTGCTCAAAACAGATTTTTCAAAATCTCAACCCCAAATCTCAATGATTTTCAAGATAGAAAGCTTCAAGAGAGAAAAGGAAGCAATCTTGACACAAATATGCAAGAAAAATGGATTTGGAACACTAACCTTGAAGAACTTGAAAGATGGGTTCGACGAGTCGAAGTTCGGCTCCAAGGAGAAGAAAGAAGAAATGAGGAAGAAAGTGAAAAATCCCCAATATGAAGTGAAAACCGTGCACCACGACTGGTCGTGGGTATCTACGACCGGTCGTAGTTTTCACTTCATACAGGTCGTACAAACCCCAAAAATCCAATATCTTGCAATTTAAACAAAAATTGAAATTCAATCTAGCAAATATATACAATAATATACAAGAAGGCATAAATTATCAATTTAAAATGCACATGCCAAGATCAAATTTCATCTTTTTAAACTTGCTTTTATCGAGAGGTTTTGTGAAAATGTCAGATCGTTGATCTTCGGTAGGAATATATTCTAGAGATATAACTTTTTCTTCTACTAATTCCCTTATATAATGAAATCTAATGTCAATGTGCTTAGTACGAGAATCCCTGAATAGGATTTTTGAAATATTTATCGCACTGGAATTATCACAATGTAATAACATAGAATCTGTTTAATTCCATAATCACTTAGCATTCGTTGCATCCAGACAAATTTGTGTACATGCATTACCAACTGCAATATACTCAGTTCAATTGTTGAAAGTGATATAGAATTTTGTTTCTTACTAAACCAGAAACTAGACAATTTCCAATGAAAAAACAACCACCAGCTGGTTGATTTTCTATCATCTAGATTACCAGTCCAGTCAGCATCCGAGTACCCAGCTAATTGGACATTGGTCTCATGAGGATACCAGAGATCGAGATTTACAGTACTTGCGACATATCTAATAATTCGCTTGACAGCAATCAATTGAGATTCTTTTGGATCCGATTGATATCTTGCGCAAATACCAACACTTAGAGAAATATCAGGTCTACTAGCAGTTAAATATAACAAACTACCAATCATACTCCGATAAAGTTTTGAGTCAACATTTTTACCATTAGAGTCTTTTGAGAGTTTCAGGGTAGTACTTATAGGAGTATCGAAATTCTTGCCATTCTCAAATCCAAATCTCTTAATTAGATTCAAGGCATACTTAGATTGAGAAATGAATATTCCTTGATTGTTGCTTTACTTGCAATCCAAGGAAATAAGTCAATTCCCCAACCATGCTCATTTCAAATTGTGATTTCATCAAATCTGCAAACTCAGTAGTCAAGTCAGTACAAGTTGATCCATAAATGATATCATCAACATAAATCTGTATCATTAAGATATGATCATTTTGTTTTTTAACAAACAGAGTTTTATCAACAGATCCCATTTGAAAATTATGAGTTAAAAGAAATTTCGTTAGTTTCTCATACCATGCCCTAGGTGCTTGTTTTAATCCATAAAGTGCCTTTTAAGCCGATACACATAATCAGTATTTTTGGAATCTTCAAAACCCATTAGCTGTTCAACATAGACTTCTTCATGTAAATCGCCATTTAGAAAAGCACTTTTACATCCATCTGATAGATCTTTATCTTTTTAAAACATGCAATGGATATAAATAGTCTGATAGATTCAAGACGTGCTACTGGCGCAAAGGTTTCATCGAAATCAATTCCTTCAATTTGAGTATAACCTTGTACCACCGTCTAGCCTTGTTTCTCATTATATTTCCACATTCATCCGACTTATTTTTGAAAATCCATTTTGTTCCAATGATGTGTTTATCTTTAGGTCTTGGTATGAGATACCAAACATCATTTCTTATGAATTGGTTGAGTTCATCTTGCATCGCAACAATCCGGTTATCAATAAGCGCTTCTTTTACGTTAGATGGTTCAATTTGGGATGTAAAACATACATAATTACATATATCCTCAAGTTGTCTACGGTGCGAACACCGGTGAGAGGGTTTCCAAGAATTTGTGTGGTTGGATGATCTTTAACGGTCCTCAACTCAGAATCAGTTTGATTTGATGAAGTATCGGGTTTATCAATGATTAGTACTTCATCATTATCTCTGAATTAGAAGTTGGTGTGTTTAAATGATCATCAATGACAACATTAATGGATTCTTGAATCACACCAGTCCTTTTGTTCAAGACCCTATAAGCTCGACTGTTTAAAGAGTCTCCTAGAAAAATACCTTCATCACTCTTCGTATCGAACTTTCCCAAATTTTCACGATCACGTAAAATATAGCACTTCCTGCCAAAAACTCGAAAGTATTTAACAGTAGGCTTTTTATTGAACCACAATTCGTAAGCCTCTTATTATTATCTTTTTTGTGTAGACTCGGTTAATAATATAGCAAGCTGTGTTGACTGCTTCAGCCCAAAGATTTTAGAGAGCTTCATGCTATTCAACATGACATTAGCCATTTCTTGAAGCACCCTATTCTTCCTTTCTACAATTCCATTTTGTTGTGGAGTTTTGGGAGCAGAGAATTCATGTAATATTCCTTGGTCAGTACAGAACTTCTCAAAATTGCTATTCTCAAATTCAGATCTATGATCACTACGAATTTTACTGATTTGAGAGGATTTTTCAGTTTGAATCCTTTTGAGAACTTTTCTTACTTCTTCAAGGGTTTCAGATTTATCCCTTAAGAAGACTACCCAAGTGAATCTGGTAAAGTCATCAACTATTACCAAGATGTACTTTTTCCCACCTCGACTTTCTATTCTGGTAGGTCCTATCAGATCCATGTGGAGAAGTTCGAGTGGTCTTGATGTGGTATTTGAATTCACCTTTTTGTGTGAGTTCTTTGTTTGTTTGCCTATCTGGCATTCACCACATATTTTATCTAATTTCAAGTTTGGGTAAACCTCTTACAAGTTCTCGTTTGCTCAATCGATATAAATTTCGATAATGTACATGTCCAAGACGTTTGTGCCATAAATCAGTCTCGTCTGTATGGACCATGTAACATGTTTGATTAGATGAGCTGGATTCACTAATAATATAGCAATTTTCAGACGTTCTACGTCCAGTTAATATTACAGAACCCTTATTATTTAATATTTCACAGCTTTGATTAGAAAACCGAACATTATGGTTATTATCACATATTTGTGATATACTAAGCAAGTTGTGCTTTAGGCCTTCAACATATAAAACATTTTTAAACACTGGAAGATTAAAAAGTTGAACCGTACCTTGGCCTATAATCTTGCAGTTGCTTCCATCACCAAATGTGACTGAACCATCAGTCATATCTTTCAGATCGGTGAATAAGGCTTTGTCACCTGTCATATGCCTGGAGCATCCACTGTCTAGGTACCACTTTGAATGACTTGTTGCTTTGAAAGCGGTGTGAGCAACCAAGCAGGTGACTTTAGGAACCCATTTCATAATTGTTTTGGGTTTAGGAACATAGTTGGTCTTCTTTTGTGTATACTTGTAGGAATGACCTATAGAGTTAGATTTTAATAGCTCCTTGAGTAAATCAACTATCTTTTCAGCTAGTGGATATCGATTAGGATTAAAGATGACATGGCTGCTTCTAGGTATTTGAAAAGTTTTTGAATTTTTAGAAAAATCTTGATAAGTACTTTTCCCTTTTGAGTTTGAGGACTCTCCTTTAACAAACATAGGAGGAGTATACTTTTGTTTAGGAGGTTGATTTTTATCATAGCCCAACCCGGATCGATCGCCACATTTTCTTGATCCGGATAACAATTTTTCTAACTTTGGATCACCTTGGGCATATTTCCATGTGTCCTTTAAACTCAGAAGAGAGGAAACTTCAGTTTTAAGTTTCTCAATTTCAGATTTTAAATCAACAAATTGAGAGTTTTTAAATTCCAAATCGCATTTTGATTTTTCAAAATTATCTGAAATTTGTGATTTTTCTAAGACAAGCGATTCAAAACAATTTTTGAGTTTAGAAAACTTTTCTTTTTGAAGTTTAAGTTTGTAACAATTTTACAACTTTCCTTATATAGGGCATTGTAAGCATCTTGAAGATCATCTTCATTTTCACATTCACTATTGATTTTCTTCACTTGTAGAGTCATTATCTGAAAATGTGAATTTGGCTAGAGTCATAAGAGCTTTGACCTCATTGCCGGACTCAGTTTCAGAATCTTCAGAAGAACCTTCAGAATCCGATGATTCATCCCATGTAGCCAACATACCCTTCTTCTTGGGTTTGTCCCTTTTAGGACATCTATTTGCTAAGTGCCCATATTCTGAGTTGTAACATTGACTATCTTTCAAAGATTTTCGAGATTTGGGTCTAAACTTCTTTTTGTCATTTGATTTTTGAAAATCAACTCTTTTCTTGCTTTTGAAAATTTTGTAAAATTTTTAGCTAAAAGAGCCATGTCATCTTCTGAATCAGATTTTCTTTTGAACTACATTTAGAAGATTTTAGCGCGATAGATTTACCTTTAGGAGCTTTAAAGTTTAACTCGTAGGTTTGTAGAGAACCAACTAGTTCTTCACCCCTCATATTATCCGTATCACGAAGTTCCTGGATTGCGGTTACTTTAGAATTGAACCGTTCAGGAAGTGAGCGTAATATTTTTGCACATACTTTACTTTCCGGGATTTTATCGCCAAGACCCCACATTGAGTTTACAATGTCATTCAATCTAGTGTAAAAGTCCATAAACATCTCATTTTCCTCCATATGAATTTCTTCAAATCTGGTTGTGAGGAGTTGGACTTTAGATTTTTGACAATTGTAGTACCCTCGTGTGTCATTTCTAATGTATCCCAAGCTTGCTTTGCGGTATCACAAGAAATGATTCTTTTGAACTCATCCGGTGATAGTGCGCAAGTAATTGCATTTAGTGCTTTAGCATTTGCACTACTCTCACTTTTAAGGGTGGTCCATTGATAATATGGTGTGGTTTTCATAGACTTTGAACCATCAACCCCAATAACTTCCATGATAGGAGGATTTCATTCAATCACTGTGGCTTGCCACACATTTTCATCCATTGATTTGAGGAAGATCCTCATTCTGGCTTTCCAATAGGCATAGTTGGAGCCATCAAAGGGTGGAGGCCTAGTGAGTGAAAGGCTATCAAAATTTGACATCTTAAATAGCTTAAATCGTTAGCTCAGGAATTAAATCCAAGAATTAAAAGGAGCTATTAGGCTCTGATACCACTTGAAAAGGCCAAGCTATATGTCCTAGAGGGGGGGTGAATATGACAATGCCAAATAAAAACTTATAACAGCGGAATAATAAAGAAAATGATAGCCAAATTAAATAATAATGCAGGAAAGAAAAACAACCTCAAAATTCAGATCTTGAGAGGTTGATACAAACGTTATTCTAAGGACAACCTTACACCAAAACGAGTTTATGGTAGGACAACCTTATTTCTAGAAAGGTCTTTGTATCAAGTCTCAAATCGAAGAGGAATACAAAAACAAATATGAACGAATTGAAATAACTTGTAATTAAAGATGTATTGTTCTAGGGACAGCCATACACCATAAAAATGGCGGGGCAACCTTGTTGGAACAACTTTCAAAATGAAATTGAAAATCAAGCTTATAAAGGAATAGCAGAAAGTAAATTCTAAGCTATTACAACATTCTCACAAAGCTTGAAATAATTACAACATTCACCACCATACATACATCTCACAAAAAGAATAAAAACAATTAAAAGAATAAATCAATCAACCACAACTCAAAGGATTTATAGTGGTTCGCTTGTGTGTTCACCAACTGTTATCCAACAGCCACACAAAAAGCTACTACACTTATAATATCCTCACACAGGGGATATTAGCGTTCACTAAAGATAGGTTGTCCCAGGTTCACCCAAAAGGCTTACAATTTTGTCTTTGTATGTGGGCTTACACAATTAAAAACCCCCACTTCGAGTTTTCTGGCTTTCCTCGGATAACCAATATAACAAGATTTTTCCGCAAATCTTGAAAGAAACCAAAATAATAGAAAGGAATTTACAATATGTAAAATACGAATATCTTCTTCGTTGTAGCGCCGGTAGAACCAAATCAAAGTAGATGATTGAATGTCCAAGTTCAATGTCCAAGACTCGATTACAATGGTTCTAGTTCTAATAGATTTTAAATTAAACCAAATAGGGCTTGCCTTAATTGATTTTGATTCCAAAGAAAGGGAATAACAATTCCTCTTTTCAAATCGGATTGGAATATAAGAAACAAAATCAATTAAAATAAAGCTAAGGAAAGAAGATATTAAATAAGCACACTTAGCTTAGATGGAGCACAAAATTATCTCTCGGAAGTTCGACGAAGATTGGCTTGAATACTATAATTAAATCGATGATTTCTTGAGATTCGTGCTCTATTTATAAGTGAAAAGATCGGGTCTTCGAGGGCTAGAGTGCTCTACGACTAGTCGAAGCTCTAATGAGATATTTGAAAAATCCGGCGGGATATGCTTTGACCGTTCTACGATGGTCGTAGCCCTCCTACGATTGGTCGTAGGTCACCTACGACTCGTCGTAGGTTTCCTTCGACCAGTCGTAGGTCCTGAATATCTTGGACTTCGAGTCGTAGATTCTACGACTGGTCGAAGATCGTCCATGTTACACGACTGGTCGAGCAGTTCCAGGACTAGTCGAAGGCTAATGATTTTATCCGGAATTTGTAACAAACTTACGATTGATCGAGGATTTCTTAGACCGGTCGAAGCAAGTCTAGGACTAGTCGAAGAGGACCTAGGACTAGAAGAACAAACCAATCACATGTAAAATAACATTCGGTTTATGTATCCGAAATGACCTACTTCTAAGGTCATCCTATGGTCAAACAAACCTCAATCATGAAGTATGGACATTGAAACAAGAGACCATGAAGAATGAGCCTTGAAGTCTTGATGTAGACTAAACCTTGAAGTAGCTCAATCATGAAAGTGGCTTGAGTTTCAGCTTGAGTCTTGAGTTCAACTTGAGTCTTGCCTTGTACTTTCTTTTTCTTTTCAGCTTGAGTCTTGTGAGCGGTTCTTGCATTCAAGAGTCTTGTCTTGTGATCAGTTCTTTCATTCAAGATCTTGAGTCTTGTACTTGAGAGCTTTGAGCGTTGCTTGATGTGAGCTTAGCTTGTACATGTATGTTGATCCTTGAGAGAGCTTCACTTATGCAAGTTATATATAACAGAGTATAATAGTGATTTTGGCACTACAAATTTGGCCCACTTGATGTATATAAGGCCCAATGTGACGTATTTATGGCCATCCATTGAGGCCCATCTTGATGTAATGTATAATGGACTCATGTGAGAGGCCCATTGCGATGTGTTTGGGGCCCATGGGTTGTGGCCCATTATGATGTGTATTAGGCCCATGTGACGGGGCCTATTATGATTGTACGAGGCCCATTGTGATGCCTTTGAGGGCCAGGCTATGGAGCCCATTGTGATGTATATAGGCCCATGTGAAAGGCCCATCGTGATGTGTATTAAGCTCTTGAGTGAGGCCCATGGTGTTGTATTTTTAGCCCTTATGTACGGCCATGGGTCTACTATATGTTAAGCTCTATGTGAGCCATTCCTTAGGGCAATGTTGGTTAAATGTTGACATTGTCGAGGCTGATTGTTGATGTCAATTATTGATACTGATTATGAGTATATGACAGCATAGCATCATGATACATGCCCATACGCATCATTTGCATGTTTATTACGAAATGTGGTTGACAATTGTATATGTCATTGGACAGGTTGTTATGAGACTTCATGATAGGTGGAGGTTATTTCACATGAGTGCACGGTATGCACAGGATTAATGCATGACTAGATTGTATGACTTATGCATCTTGCAATGTGTGTTGTAATTACTGTACGCCCTAGCAACATCAGGGCCGCAGCCTCCACAGACATATCGTGGATGGCCAGATGAGACACCGAAAATGTTTGGTTCAGGTATCGGGCTGCCATAGATGGCCCTGGGTGAAAATTCCTAAACCCTTTTAGCACCATAGGATGCCCCAATGTCGAGATCGAGTGGATAAATATGAGTGCATGAGGGCTGCACACTAGTAGGCCGCGTCTCCCACTATGACGTGGTCCGTTGGGAGGGGGTGTGACCTTACCCGCCTGAGTGAGGGGGCAATATCTAGTTGAGTTTGACCAGCTTGAGGAATGGGTTCGCTATCGATGAGCCAGGCACGATATTGGTAGGCAGATAGTGAGGTCTCTTTAACTTACCCAGTTGTGCGCTCGGATAGGGGCAGCAAGCTGGTGTAGAGTGTAATGGACCCCCGTGATGATCCCATAGATGTACGGTACTGATATGTGGACTTATCGAACATGAGTTGTATATTCACTCATTCATTCACTATCTGCTCGGGCTGGTGGTATGTAACTATTTGTTACGTGTACCTTTGTAATGGCTAGGATTTCAGTTGGGGCGTGCACTAACCTGAGATAAGGAGTTTATGACATTGAGTCTGACTATCCAAATTTAGGTATGAGACTGGTTTGGATAGATGTCCCTTATGGTAAACCCCGTAGCCTGCGATACTACGTACTATCATCCTGACTTCACACTCCAGCTTAGTTATTTCATTCGCATCACATAACGCATTACATCCTCAACACATAACATTTGGCTTACTATGTCTCCGCATTGCATAACTGATCTACATTGCTTCCTTAGTATATGATATTGGTTTATTATATTCTTATATCGCATAGATTGGATCAGGCTGATGGTATTTATGAGCTTATCAGTATATTTTGCATTACTCTGATATTGTATGATTTATGGGCTTGTCAGCATGTTCGCTTACTTCGCTTTACTCTGATATTGCTTACTTAGCACTTACCTTGTGCACACACTTTCACCACCCACTAAGCTTTCTATAAGCTTACGCACAATAGATGTGTGCAGGTGGTATTAGGTTGCAGCAGCGCTAGGCTTGGAGCGTGCAACGGTCTTCTGGAGTTTTGATTTTCGATTTATGTATTTCCCTTTCAGCACTATATTTAAATGTATTATATTAGTGGATATGTGATGATGATGTTACCTTTGTGATTTAGGTAAATATGTGGTTATGCTTGTTACGAGTTAAATGTACATTCAAAAAAAAAATCCTCCTTGTAGGATCCCAGGATCGGAATCTGGCGTATGGACGCTGCGAGCTGAGAATGGGATACTACGGAGGCTGTCAGCACCGGATTTGACGATCAGAAATTTTTTGAGCCCGGTTCCTGAGTTTGGGGCCTAATACCATTACTTCGTTCTCTCCTTTAGAGAGAAGGAAAATAGCTTAAGTCTAATGACGTCTTGAGAGACATTATTGTAATGCATAGTTACTACAATCTCATCAAATTCCTTGAGATGTAAATATGGACTTTCTGAGTCAAGTCCATGAAAGTTGGGAAGGAGTTGGATCACTTCCAGTTTGAAGTCCAGGTTGGTCTACATTAACTAAAAAATCATGCAAGATGGTATGGTTGTTCATGCTAGTTGTAGGTAATCTCTTAAAGTTTTGAAGGGGGGGATATAATGTGTCTGGTTCTCATCATGCACTGTCCTGGCCAATGACAAGTCAGGTTCAACATCAATGTTCTCCTCAAAGTGTTGCTCTTGCCGAGTCATGTTTGGGGCATTCACAAGCGTATTTTGAGATGCTTAAGACATACTTAAATATTTTTCTAACATGAGGGTGGACGGAAAGCCTGTCAACTAAACCTCATTCACTTAGAAGTCATTGTATATGGTCCCTTACCCACGTGGGCAAGAACCAAGCATAGGAAACTAAGTCCTAATCCTTAAAAATTAAATCCTACAATGGAAAAGTGTTCTAAGGCAATTGAACTAAGTAGAAAGTAGTAAAGAGATCTAGATGGAAACTGGAAGAAGTGGGGAATGATGTTACTAATTTAGAAGAACAATGATTAGAGATTTTTGAAAAATTAGAACAAAGAAAATTATTAGTATCTAGAGAATAAAAATACTACGAAAAAACCTATCTTAACAATTCAGACATCAAAATCTTAAAAACTAACTCATAGTTTAGAATTAGAAACAAGGCCTAATCTAAACCTAAGTATTCTCAGCATAATTGGTACTTGGTACTGGTACAAAAAACTTGATTAAATCCAAGGGTTAACAACCTTAAGTATAGGGTTGCGTTGCAGTAATAATTCATTGAGGCTGAGGTCGATCCGTAGGGACTTTTGGTGAGAATTCACTTAGAAAAAGGGTTTTTATAAGTGCTTATACTTAAAGTATAGTTAGGATTGTCAAATTTCGTAGTCTTGAATGGATCACAAGTACTCATGAAGATATTCTTCGATGACTCATGAAGACTACATAAAGAATGGATCAACATCTCAAGGAAGACTCAACATCTGAAGTTTTAAATATACATCGTTTGAAGTTTGAAGCATTCTATATGTGTCAACCATCAGGTGATATAACCTTAGAATGACCCTAGGTAGGGTGTATTTCACATGGTGACATGATATATATAATTCTACGTAAAATACACAGAAGTTAGGCCAACCCGACTTCTAGTTTAGCCAGCCTAACTACCTTTATCCAACCCAACACAATTCGGGCAAGTATACAACAAAATATGGTTTTTTTTTTTTGTTAAGTTCAGCCAACCCAACTTTGGGTTCGGCTAGCTGAACCTGTCAGTTCGGCCAGCCCAAAGTTTTCGGTCAAGTTTCCAGTAACTTTAGATTTTCAGATCTCAGAGAGATTTGGCTAGCCGAACTCCTGTGTTCGGCTAATCGAATTTTAGCTTGGGCAAGTCAAATTTTTTAAAAATTGTATCCCGTGAAATTCGAGTGTCGTTGGAATGATATCATTGGAATTCGGCTAGTTGAACTGAAAATTAGGCCAGCTGAATTTCCAAGACCTTTGGCTATAAATAAAGGCCTTCTTTCATTCATTTTAACAAAAAAAATGTGAGAAATATACTTAAGTAGAGAAAGTCAGGGCCTTCTTAAGCTATTTGTGCAGTAAATCTGATATTTAATTTAGCTTATTTTATTCTCTTTTTCAAGTTAGTTTTAATCATTTTTAATAAATTAATCCATACTCTACTTAAGAATTAGAGAATTGAATTTGTAGCATTGTTACGCCCCTGACTTGGTAATCAGACTCACAAGGAACCCGATAGCCGGTTCTGGCAGCAACAACTTCCATAGTAACCCATTCTTGGCTCCTGAGCCAGGTTATGATCCTGGGATCGTACAAGGAGGATTTTCATAACCGTATATTCATTCCAAATGCGAGCATACCCAAGATCACAACAAGTAAATCTCGAAAATAACAAAGGGGCACATCACAAAATCCACTATAAATTTGAACTTTGATAAGTACATAGATGAAAGGAAATATGTCAAATAATAAAAGAAGTAGGAAGAAGATCTGCAACACTAGGGGTCCTTGACTCAACTCTAATAAAAGCTCTGCTGCTACGATGCTGACCTAGGATCTCTTGCACGCATCAATCGTGCATAAGCTTATAGAAGCTTAGAGGGTGGTGAAGGTGTGTATGATAATAGTGCACAAAAGAATAATAGGAGATATAGGAAGGAAAACATGATTAATGACAATATCGCTAGCTTTACCGAGGCTTATCATGAATGCAATACAATGAGCATTGGGCACCATACCAAGGTGATGCATAAAGGGCTTAAGTAGCCAATGCAAATGCAATGCGAAATGATACCAGTCCTCATATCTAATCCACTTATCAAATACATTTCCATCATAAGGAAATCACCAGGGTCCAGTACACTACTGGATGACTGTTGCTCTCTAGACTCGCACAGTTAAACGAGCGTAAGAGACCTCACTAACCGCCTATGGACAACCAATCACCAACAAGGCTCAAGGGCAATGAACTCATTTATGAGTTGTCAGACTCAGCCTAGCAATGTCTTTTAACACCAGACGGGTAAGGCCACACCCCCACCCAACCGACTACACGACAGTGGGAGTCACGGGCTAACAGTATAAGGCCCTCGTATGCTCATAGTTTCCACTCGGTCACGGCGTTGGGGTGGATCCTTGGTACTATGAAAGTTTTGTAAATTTCACCCACTGGCATCCTATGCACCCTATATTGTCAAGTAACATTTTCGGTGTCAACACATATGGCCATCCACGAATGTCCTTGTGGAGGCAAGGCCCTAATGAAGGGCGGTATTTTCATGAAATGCGACGCCAATGCATGAGTCACGCATACAGATCATACACTAGCTTCAAGCACTCGATGTGCACAAGGGGATAAACTCCATCCCTCTATCATATCAACCTAATGACCAGACACAATGCAATCCATTCACGCAGATGATGCATATGGGTCATAATGGTATAAGTACACTACTCGGTGATGATGAAGTGAAACGTACTCCTTCCCAAGGAGGGGCAAGGTCTAGATACATAGACGTGTACTCTAAGAGAAGTCCTTTAGTGGGAGCCCAATACTCAGGGTACCCCACAAGCTAAGAGGGTCATAAAGGCCTAAGGAAGAAGCGGTCCTTTTAAGGGTCCAAAGTGGGCCTTCAACCACTTATAACAACCCTATGGTCCTACCTTAGGGCCACCAAAGAGGACATCCAACCTCAACTGGGTCCCAATAGGTAGCCCGCAACCTACACACATATAAAGAAAGGCCTAAGGCCTAAGCAATCCAAGGCCTAGTGGGCTATAGACTAAGCCCAACACTTAGGCAACTTGGTGGGCAATCAAGCAAGGTTTTTGGGCCCAACCATAAAGGTCATGTGTCCACTCATTGTGGTGGGCCTAATGGATAGCCTGTTATTCCAACCATATGGGCAATTCTAATGTTTAAAACAAGTGAGTTGGGCCCCACAACTTGGCCTAAGTATGGGGTTGATTTAATGGGCAACTAAGAGCCCAGCTACTTGTGTATTTTGGCCCACAAAATCCATCCCAATAGTGTATTAAATATAGGCCCAAAGATTTGGGGCTTATCAAGAAAGTTCCAGGACAATGGGCCTAGGAAACCCAACAATAACTATGAATATAGGTCCAATAAAACTCAATTGGAATGGGCCTTAAGAGTGCACTACTTAAGCCCAAAATCTGATTAGAAATAGGGCAAGATGTATATGAAAATATGCCCAAATCTAGTGGGCCATGCTGCCCCAAAACATACATTTGTGGGTAGTAACCTTGGGCCTATTGCTGAAATTCCATCCCACCCACTATCTGGGCTTACTGGAAATTCAATAAAAATTAATTTATACAATTATTTTGCTCTCTGGTGACCCACACATGTCATAAAGGGTCCCACCAGATGAGAAGAGTAGGTAAAACACATAGATTAAGTGGGCCATGCTACTGGACTGGACGTCCAACAACAGCTCAATGGGCTGGGCGTCCCATGGTGGACAGTCCAAGGGGCTGGGACGTCCCCCCTTAAATGCATCAAAGTGGGTCCCACATGTGGGCGTCCCACATGGGAGATGAGCCGCACTAATGGGGTCTATAAGGTGGAGGGTGACATGGATCAAACATACATCATAGTGGGCCTTAGGAGGGTGGACGGCCAGCCCATGGCTAGACGCCAGCCCCGCTGGAATGTCCAGCTATGTGCTGCCATTCCAGCAGCCATTTCTTCATTTTTTTTTTGAGATGAAAGTGGTGGCCCACATCCCCAAGATAGGTCGTAACATGGTGGCCCACAAGATGGGCTATTAGGAGAGTCATAAACCATAGCAATTCATGAAGGAACTTCATGGACAACAATGTTGGGAATTAAAAATCTGTTGTACAAATGTTGCTACCCATACAATGTACCCCATAAAAAGTGGGCCCAAACTTCACCTAGGAGGGGAGGGATGAATGTTTGATATTTTTCCCATAAAATACGGTAAGGTGGGGTCCACAAAAGTGGCCCACCACTTAGAAAATCAATTTGAAATTTGTGTTTTCCCCTCAATATATAGGGCTGGATGGTCCAGCAAGGTGGACAGCCCACCCCCTTTGGGCCTCATTTTTTAGTGCCATTGCATGGACAATCTGAGGTGTGATCCATCACACCTCAAGGTGGGGTCCACTCCTTCAAGAAATAACCAAGAAATCAAAGAGAAAGGTTCCACAAATAAGTCCTACATGCCAAACATTCCAGCAACATAATAGAAATTCTAGCAATATGGACAGCAACATGTTGTTGTCCAAACCAGCCCAAAAGATAAATAAAAGGGAAATAAATCACCAATTCATCAAGGTGGGGTGCACCTAGATGGGTCACACAACTCTTAGACCCAAGCCCCTTCCAAGATCAACTATAAAATCAAGCCCAAAGGCTGTCCAAAACATGCCAATAACATGGGGCAACAAGGTTGGGCCTGGTTGCATGGTACATCAGGTGGGCCACACATACATTAGATCCACTACAAAGAAAGGAAAGAAAAGATGGAGAAGGAACACAATCCAGCCAGAAGGAGGGGGGTTGTTGGGCTCAACCACTAATGAGTCCTCCCAAGAATAATCTCACCCTTACATCTACATTGATTTATACTTACAACCACAAATATAATACATGCATGGTCTAGCTTTACAATGAATGGTTGGGATGCCATCCCAATATGATGTTAAGGTCTAGATGACCTTAGGATGTTGTAGATCATGAGATACATGATGATGGGGTCTATAGAGATGGCCCCATCATGGAACATGACATGCATGTAGGATGGGCCAAGGGCCACATCCATGGGATTAAATGGGATCCCCACCATGGATTGGTGGCTCTCATATGTTCCATTCATGAAGAAATAAGAAGATTAAGGGATGAAAAAAGAAATCAGCAAGATATAGTCACCCACATGCAAACCAAGCTCTCAACCTTCCACACCATGTATCTTGGACCAATGAACGTGGTTTAATGGTTGAGATGAGATTTTAAGGGTGGGATTGGAGGGATTTTGGAGCTTTAAGGGTTGGAGAAATGGGGGATTTTGGGATGTTGGGAGAGGGATTTTCCCTAGCATGCAGAGAAAATGAGGAGGGAGAGAGGGAAGGATTTTCTAGCAATGTAATAATGAGTTTATAAGAAAAGGCAATGATTGCCTACGGGAGGAGAAACTAAAGTGGTAGGTTAGAGTAGGTTTTGGTGGTGTGTGGGGTTGGGTGGTGTTAGCTATGAAATTTTTGTGTGGTGTGTGTAGTGTGCCTTGGAACTTGTGCCAAAGGTGGGGTTACATGCATCATATCTAAGTGGGCCACATGATTAAGGGTCATATAATGAAATGTTCATAACTTTTGATCTATATATCGGATGAACGCACAAGATATGTCGTTGAAACTGTAATGACGATGCAAACAAGATGGCATATGTTTTGGGCCGATCTAAGCTAGGTCAACGTAACCGGACTTAAGGATGACCGCAAACACTATCTGAGGGTCATAGGTCGCTGGGATTCAACCGGTAGGACCGCGAGACCAAGAGAAATGAAATGCATACCTGCACACACATGCACACAGGAACTCAGGTCGGGTCTTACAATCCTCCCCACCAATGAAGAAATTTCATCCTCAAAATTATCAAAACTGGAACAATGAAAATGCATAAACATCATCATATATATATATATATATCTCAATCATCAATCACAAGAGAAAGCAATACAAGCAATGCAAGTAATCAATCATCGAACAAATGGGGATAATGCTCTCTAATCTCGGCCTCACATTCTCAAGACGCCTCGGCCTCCAAATGATGACCCCATTGCACCTTCACTAAGGGAATCACCTTGGTCCTGAGAACCTGCTCCTTCCAATCAATAATACGAATCGACTGCTCAATGTAGGAATCATCCTCACATACCTCGAGTGGCTGCCAATCAATCACAAGGATATTGTATGACCCATACTTCCGCAACAAAGAAACATGGAACACATCGTGGATCGTGGACAACTCAGGAGGTAAGGCAAGCCTATAGGCCACAATGCCCACGTGCTCGATATTCTCAAAAGGTCCAATGAATCTCGGGGAAAGCTTGCCCTTCACACCAAAATGAACCACGCCTTTCATAGGCGAGACCTTGAGATATACCATGTCCCCGACTGCAAACTCGAGGGGTTAACGCCGACGATCAGCAAAACTCTTCTGTCGGCTCTGAGTTGTACGCATCCTCTGCCTGATAACATCAATAGCCTCCGACGTCTGCTATACAAGCTCGGGACCTAAGAGACGATGCTCACTAACCTTGGTCTAACAGCTAGAAGATTTGCATGGTTTACCATAAAATACCTCAAAAGGAGCCATACCGATAGTCGCCTGATAACTATTGTAGTACGCAAACTCGGCGAGGAGCAAATGCTCATCCCAACTACCCACAAAATCAATCACACAAGTTCTGAGCATATCCTCAAGGATCTGATTGACCGTTTCGGTCTGCCCATCCATCTACGGATGATAAGCGATGTTGAGATGTAAAGTGGCCCCCATCGCTTGATGGAAACTTCTCCAAAACTGATATGTAAATTTACAGTCTTGGTCTAAAATGATCGAAACTGGGATGCCGTGCAGTCTCACTATCTCCTCAATGAACATCTTTGCAAGCCGGTCATAGACCAAGAAGCACGCACCGGAATGAAATGAGCCGACTTTGTCAAACGATTGACGATAACCCAGATGGTATTGTGATCGCGCTGAGTCCTCAGTAAACCTGCGATGAAGTCCATCGACACATGCTCCCACTTCCACATTGGAATGCTCAACGGCTCCAAGGGACTAGGAGGTCTATAGTGATCGGCCTTGACACGCTGTCATGTGTCACACTCGGCCACAAAACTAGTAATCTGGTGGTTCATCCCCTACCATAAATACTGCCTCCTCATATCACGATACATTTTCATGGAGCCCGGGTGAATAGTAAGTCTCGATCTGTCTGCCTTGGTCATCAGATCACGATGCAACTCTGGCACGTATGGGACACACAATCGGCCTCTGAAGCGTAATCCACAATCGGAACCAATCTGCCATTTTGACTGCTTCACGGATGTGGCCTCTGCTCGGTACTCCTGAAGTGACTCGTCTGTCTGCTGAGCCTCAATCACCCTAGCCATCAAAGAGGGTTAAATCAACAAGCTCAAAAGCTAAACAATAGCAAAATGCAGGCCGAACTCAAAGTCAAACTCTGAAACATCCTCGAGCATCTGCAACTATCGAACCATCATATGTGCCACCAGGCCTCATGGCTGACGTGTCTGCCACCACGTTCACCTTACCTGGGTGGTAATAAAGGTTGAAATCGTAATCTTTCAATAGCTCCATCTATCGCCTCTGACATAGGTTCAACTCGGACTGTGAAAATAGATACTTCAAGCTTTTATGATCCGAGAAGAGCTCGAATCTGACCCCATATAGATAATGCCTCCACACTTTCAGGAAGAGTGAGAACAGGAGCGGATGTGAGGCTGTCATTCAACTCTATAAATACCTCACCACAAGCGTCACTCCAAACGAACTCGACGCCCTTCCGCATCAACCGGGTCAGCGGTGCTGCAATACGAGAGAAACCCTCTATAAACTGTCAATAATATCCTGCTATACCAAGGAAGCTATGGATCTCGGATGCATTTGTGGATTGGCCTCACTGATACACTGCATCAACCTTTGAGGGGTCCACACCGACACCCTCCCTCATCACCACATGACCGAAGAACTTCATCTCCTCCTGCCACAACTCATACTTCTCCACCTTCGCATACAGTTGGTGGGCGTGGAGGGTCTCAAGCACAATCTACAAGTGCTCAACATAGTCCTCCCGGTACTCAAATATACTGGAATGTCATTAATGAATATCACCACGAACTGATCGAGGAACGACCAAAAGACCTTGTTTATCAGCTACATAAATACGATCTGTGCATTGGTTAGTCCGAACGGCATGACTAGAAACTTGAAGTGACCATAGCGTGTCCGAAAAGTTATCTTCGGGATGTCCTCCTCTCGGACCCAAATCTGATGGTAACTGGAGCGCAAGTCTATCTCAGAAAAATACTGTGCTCCCTACAACTATTCAAACAGATCATCCATAAGGGGAAGCGGGTATCAGTTCTTGATGGTGACTCTGTTAAGTTCACGATAATCCACACAGCCACAACGAGCCATCCTTCTTCTTCACGAATAATACTGGGGCTCCCCAAGGTAAACTGCTGAGACAAATGAAACCTAACTCCCATACTCATCCAACTGCTCCTGCAGTTCCCTCAACTCCATCGGTGCCATCCGGTAGGGGGCCTTCGAGATAGGTGCGGTACAGGGCACCAAATCAATTTAAAACTCCACTTGCCGACGTGGCGGCAAACCTGGGATCTCCTGGAACACATCCGGGTACTCACAAACAACTGGCAGTTGCTCAATACACCCCGCCACAGAATCCTTGACAACAGAAGCCAAGAAACTAGATAAGGGCTCTCCTCTAGGCTCGACGATGAACCGGAACACTGGCAAGCTGGGAATGTGAAATGTAACTGTCCTCGTGGCACATTCCAAGACGGCACAATACTCCGCAAGCCAGTCCATACCCAGAATAACATCAAAACTTGCCATTAGCATCATGAACAGATCGGTAGGAAGGAACATATCGCCCACTAACACTGGGCATGAAAGGCAGCGACGAGTCAACACAACAGACTTTCCCATGGGAGTCGAAACTGCCAAGGCCTTAATCACGGACTCCGACGAAATACTGGTCGATTGGCAAAACTGCTCAGCCATGAAAGAATGGGAACACCAGAATTAAAAAAACATGGGCAACGTAAGTAGAAAAAAGAAGAATACCCTCGATGACTCCGTCAGTCGATGACTGTGGGTCCTGGCCTGACACCTATAGTGCGGAATAAGCTGGCAAGGGAAGCAAATCAAAAGACTCTGGACCCTGAGTCTGTGCCTCCTGCGCTGCAATACACACTCGACCCAGGGGATGGACCTGTGGATATCCCATCTACGGTTGCTGATGTCTCTGCTATTGCTGTCTTTGCTGGGGAGGTCTACCTGGCTACCTGTGCTGCTGAGGAGGAGCCCTAGGAGCGGGGACTGGAAGCTAGGCTCACTGCTGCTGAGGAGGACGAGGAGGTAACTTCGGTGGCCTCTGCTGATGTATGGGGAGAGGGCAATCTCACCTCTGATGTCTAGCCTGTTCACAATCAAAGTAAACACCGAAAAAGGGGCCCTAAGGTGGAGCACCTGACTGCACTGATGATGATGATGGAGCTGCTGACTGAGCCACAAACTGTCTAAACTTTGATCTGCCCCTCCGTCTTTGCTGATGATGCTGCTTGGAACTGCCGGCTGGTGCTCTCCTCTTCTGGTCTCCATCAGAACTCTGCTCTCATGATCTCTGGGTCATAGCCCAGTCCTTCTCATAAACCAACGCTCGATGGATAACCTAATCGAATGACTCCAAACAATGTCCCACCACATGGATACGAAGAGTAGGACGCAAGACGGTTACAAAATGGCGAGCCCTTATCTTCTCATCACTGGTGAGATGAGGAGTAAATCTAGATAAGGCCAAGAATGGGCCTCATACTGTGACGCCGACAAATCACCCTGAACTAGGGTCTCAAACTCAATCATCCTTTAATTCTGAACATGCTCAGGGAAGAATTTCTGGTCAAAACAAACCACAAATTCCTCCCAAGTCCAAATAAAATCTGTCCTCACCATCGTGGACATGGACGACCACCAATAACGGGCCTCGTCCTAAAGAAGATAGGTCACAAGGGAAACTCTCTGATCAGTAGGACACTATATAGTGTCAAAAATCCTCGTGATCTCAGTACGCCATGCCTCAGCGAGACTACCTAAAGTCTCTGAAAATAGTGTTAGTGCGTGGAAAATCACTCTGCTCAGAAACTGGAACGGCTGCAGGCTGACGAGTCTGCAATGCAGTAGCGACAAGCTGCATCAGTTGCTGTAAATGCTCGACACCTACTGGCAATATCGGGAAAGTAGGAGCGGCACTCACCTTGGGTGGAGGTACGGGTGCGGCTAACGGAGTGGGAGCCTCAGTAACGGGAATAGCAAGCTGAGAAGGGGGAATCGGCAGGGGAACTGGAGCAACTGGAGGAACAGGTGCTATAGGAGGAACAGGTGCTATAGGCTCAATAGGAGGCTGAATCGGGACCTCGGGGATCGAATCCTCTACGACGGGAGCGAGATGCACTCGGGTAGAACGGGTATCATGAGTACCTCTACCACGGGCACCTCGGCCATGGGCTCCACGACCACGGTTGCCACATTTAGGCGGCATCGTCTGCAAAATAACAACGACGCAAGGAATCAAGAAAATTACAAGCTCAATACGGAGCGAAAGAAGGATCTTAGGACACTACTTGATCTATGCTCTTAATAGATATTCGAAGTTATCCTGAGTTATTCTAAAATTACTTACTATGCTCTGATACCAACTCCTGTCATGCCCCAGATTTGGTAATCAGACTTACAAGGAACCCGGTAGCTGGTTCTAGGCACAACAACCTCCATAGTACCCCATTCTCAACTCCTTAGGCAGATTTCGATCCTGGGATCCTACAAGGAGGATTTTCATAACCGTATATTCATTCTAAATGCAAGCATACCCAAGATCACAACAAGTAAATCTCAAAAGTAACAAAGGGGCACATCACAAAATCCACTATAAATTTAAAATTTTACAAGTACATAGCTGAAAGGAAATACGTCAGATAAAGAAAGAAGTAGGAAGAAGATCTGCAACACTGGGGGTCCTTGGCTTAACTTTAATCCAAGCTCTGCCGCTATGATGCTGACCTAGGATCTCGTGCATGCATCAATCGTGTAAAAGCTTATAGAAGCTTAGAGGGTGGTGAAGGTGTGTGATAATAGTGCGCAGAAGAATAATAAGATATATAGGAAGGAAAACATGATTAATGACAATATCATTAGCCTTACCGAGACATATCATGAATGCAATACAATGAGCACTGGGCGCCGTAACAAGGTGATGCATAAAGGGCTTAAGTAGCTGATGCGATGCAATGCGAAGTGATGCCAGTCCTCATATCTAATCCACATATTAAGTACATTTCCATTATAAGGAAATCACTAGGGTCCAGTACATTGTTAGATGACTGCCGCTCTCGAGACCCGCATAGTCAAATGAGCGTTAGAGACCTCACTACCCACCTGTGGATAGCCAATCACTAACAAAGCTCGAGGGCAGCGGACCTATTTACAAGCTGGTCAGACTCAACCTAGCAATGCCTTCTTACACCAGATGGGTAAGGCTACACCCCTACCCAACCGACTACACGACAGTGGGAGTCACGGCCTAACGGTATAAGGCCCTCGTGCGCTCATAGTTTTCACTCAGTCACGGCGTTGGTGCAGATCCTTAGTACTATGAAAGTTTTGGAAATTTCACCCATGGGCATCCTATGCACCTTATATGCTCAAGTAACATTTCCGGTGTCCATACATATGGCCATCTACGAATGTCCCTGTGGAGGCAAGGCCTTGATGAAGCAAGGGCAGTATCATCATGAAATGCGATGTCAATGCATGAGTCACGCATATAGATCATACACTAGCTTCAAGCACTCGATGTGCAAAGGGGAGAAACTCTATCCCTCTATCATATCAACCTAATGACCAGACACAATGCAATCCATTCACGCAGATGATGCATATGGGTCATAATGATATAAGTACGCTACTCGGTGATGATGATTTGAAATGTACTCCTCCTTCCCAAGGAGGGGCAAGGTTTAGATACATAAACAAGTACTCTAAGAGAAGTCCTTTAGTGAGGGCCTAATACTAGGGGTACCCCACAAGCTAAGAGGGTCATAAAGGCCTAAGGAAGAAGCGATCCTATTAAGGGTCCAAGGTGGGCCTTCAACCACCTATAACAACCCTATGGGCCTACCTTAGGGCCACCAAGGAGGACATACAACCTCAACTAGGTCCCAAAAGGTAGCCCGCAACCTACACACATACAAAGCAAGGCCTAAGGCCTAAGGAATCTAAGGCCTAGTGGGCTATAGACTAAGCCCAACACTTAGGCAACATGGTGGGCCCTCAAGCAAGGTTTTTAGGCCCAACCATAAAGATCATGAGTCCACTCACTAAGGTGGGCCTAATGGGTAGCTTGTTATTCTAACCATATGGGCAATTCTATGTTTAAAACAAGTGAGTTGGGCCTCACATGTTGGCCCAAGTATTGGGTTGATTTATTGGGCAACCAATAGCCCAACTATTGAGTATTTTGGCCCATAAAACCCATCACAATAGTGTATTAAATATAGGCCCAAAGATTAGGGGCTTATCAAGAAAGTTTCAGGACAATCGGCCTAGGAAACCCAACAATAACTATGAATATAGGTCCAATAAAAACTCAATTGGAATGGGCATTAAGAGTGCAGTAATTACGCCCAAAATCTGATTAGAAATAGGGTAAGTTGTGTATGAAAATATCCCCAAATCTGGTGGGCCGTGCTGCCCCGAAACATACATTTATGGGTAGCAACCTTGGGCCTATTACTGAATTTTCAGCCCACCCACTATTTGGGCTTGCTGAATATTCAATAAAATTTAATTTATATAATTATTTTAATCTCTGGTGCCCCACACATGTCAAAGAGGGTCCCACTAGATGAGAGGAGTGGATAAAACACATAGATTAAATGGGCCATGTTGTTGGACTCGACGTCCAGCAGCAGCCCAATGGGCTGGGCGTCTCATGGTGGACGGTCCAAGGGGCTAGGACGTCTTCCCCTTAAATGCATTAAAGTGGGTCCCACATGTGGACGAGCCACATGGGAGATGCACCACACTCATGGGGTCCACAAGGTGGAGGGTGGCATGGATCAAACATACATCATAGTGGGCCTTAGGAGGGTGGACGGCCAGCCCTGCTGGAATGTCTAGCTATGAGTGCCATTCTA
Organism: Magnolia sinica; assembly: GCF_029962835.1. Lineage (NCBI taxonomy): Eukaryota > Viridiplantae > Streptophyta > Magnoliopsida > Magnoliales > Magnoliaceae > Magnolia > Magnolia sinica. Next base: position 82,152,685 of record NC_080576.1, on the reverse strand, counting down.
GCAGCCATTTCTTCATTATTTTGAGATGAAAGTGGTGGCCCACATCCCCAAGATGGCTCCCAACATGGTGGGCCACAAGATGGGCCATTAGGAGAGTCATAAACCATAGCAATTCAAAGAGGAACTTCATGGACATCAAGGTTGGGAATTAAAAATCTGTTATATAGATGTTGCTGCCCATACAATGTACACCCCAAAAAGTGGGCCCAAACTTCACCCAAGAGGGGAGGGATGAATGTTTGATATTTTTCACATAAAATACAGCAAGGTGAGGTCCACAAAAGTGGCCCACCACTTAGAAAATCAATATGAAATTTGTGTTTTCCCCTCAATATTTAAGGTTGGATGGTCCAACAAGGTGGACTGCCCACCCCCTTTGGGCCTCATTTTTGGGTGCCATTGCATGGACAATCTGAGGTGTGATCCCTCACACATCACTGAGAGGTCCACTCCTTTAAGAAATGCCCAAGAAATTAAAGAGAAAGGTTCCACAAATAAGGCCTACATGCCAAACATTCCACAACATAACAAAAATTCCAGCAATATGGACAACAACATGTTACTATCCAAACCAGCCCAAAAGATAAATAAAAGGGAAATAAATCACCAATTCCTCAAGGTGGGGTCCACTTAGATGGGTCACACAACTCTAAAACCCAAGCCCCTTCCAAGATCAACCATAAAATCAAGCCCAAAGGCTGTCCAAAACACGCTAACAACATGGGGCAACAAGGTTGGGCCTGAATGTCTAACCACTTGGGCCTGGTTGCATGGCACATCAGGTGCGCCACACATACGTCAGATCCACTACAAAGAAAGGAAAGAAACGATGGAGAAAGAACACAATCCGGTCAGGGGGGTAGGGCTCATCCACTAATGAGCCCTCCCAAGAACAATCTCACCTATACATCTACATTGATTTACACTTACATCCACAAATCTAACACATGCATGGTCTATATTTACAATGAATGGTTGAGATACCATCCCAACATGATGTTAAGGTCTAGATGACCTTAGGATGTTGTAGATCATGAGATACATGATGATGGGGTCCATGGAGAATGGCCCCATCATGGAACATGACATGCATATAGGAAGGGCCAAGGGCCACATCCATGGGATCAAATGGGATCCCCACCATGGATTGGTGGGTCCTATATGTTCCATTCATGAAGAAATAAGAAGATTAAGGGATGAAAAGGAAATCAGCAAGATATAGTCACCCACATGCAAACCAAGCCCTCAACCTTCCACACCATGTAGATCTTGGACTAATGAAGGGGGTTTAATGGTTTAGATGAGATTTTAAGGGTGGGATTGGAGGGATTTTGGAGCTTTGAGGGCTGGAGAAATGGGGGATTTTGGGACGTTGGGAGAGAGATTTTTGCTAGCATGGAGAGAAAATGAGGATGGAGAGAGGGAGGGATTTTCTAGCAATGTAATAATGAGTTTATAAGAAGAGGCAATGATTGCCTATGGGAGGAGAAACCAAAGTGATAGGTTAGAGTAGGCTTTGGTGGTGTGTAGGATTGGGTGGTGTTAGCTATGGAATTTTTATGTGATGTGTGTAGTGTGCTTTGGAACTTGTGCCAAGGGTGGGGTCACATGCATCATATCTAAGTGGGCCATATGATTTAGGGTTATACAATGAAATGTTCATAACTTTTGATCTATATATTAGATGGACGCATAAGATGCGTCATTAGAACTGCAACGATGATGCGAACAAGATGGCATCGGTTTTAGGCTGATCCGAGTCGGGTCAACATGACTTGAATTAAGGATGACCACAAACACTATCCGAGGGTCACGAGTCACCGGGATTCGACCGGTAGGACCAGGGGACTAAGAAAAATGAAATGCATACCTACACACACATGCACATACAGGAACTCGGGTCAGCTCTTACAAGCATTAAGATTTTAATTTATTACTTGAAAATACATTAGATTTTTATTTTCTTTTTTAAGTTGAAAACATATACGTCTTCATCAATATTCCAAGACAGAAGATCACTGCAATTGAAGTAACAGTTACGTTTTCAACTCGGCATCTGAAGATAAGTACTGTATTTGCTTTTACTTCTTTTTCTTAGATAGCTCAGAAATCTCAGTGGGTTGTTTTGTGGTGAGCCCGTGAAAATCACAAATTTGGTTTTATTGTGATAACTTGTGAAAATCACAAGAACTATATAAGGTTGTTAAGGTGAATCTGTGCAAACCTTGAAATAGTTACGAGGGTAATAATTTTGGGAGTGGAGTAGGTGTGAGGTTAAGCATCGAACCACTATAACTCTTTATGCATTAGTGGTGATTATTTATTTCTTTATTGCTTTCCTTGTGATTGATTATCCTTTTCTAAGTTTGATATTTTGATCTCAAAATGTCATGAAATAAGTTTGTCCTGCCTAAATATTTTAGGTGAAGGTTATCTTATGAACTATTTGGAATCAAGATTTCAATATTCTAAGCAATTAAGAGTATTTATTTATTTATTCTATATTATATCGAAATATTTCGTATTGTCCTATTCAATCCTCACTTTTAAGGCTTCTATAGCTCATCCTTTTAGTTTTAAAATAATCAATAAAAACTACTAAGAATCCATGAATCTTCTGTTAATGAAATTTGAACTTAATTTGTATCTCATGTTGATAACTCAACTAGAACTGGATTCCATTCCGTTCTATTAGGAAGATGACTGTTGAGTGTAGAATATTATATATTTCCATCTTATTATGCATTAGTTTTATAAGTATAGATGTGCTTGATTGATTTATTTACATATGTTTTGCTACGCGACGTGATTTTGTGAGCTAAGACGAAAAGAACGAATAAAAAGTATATTTAACGCTCAAAGAATGACCAAGTAAACATTTACAGATTTGGAGGTGATTAATGAATATTTTTAAGTACCAAAGATCTAAAAAAACTAAGTGAAAAAAAGTGAAAAAATGCTAAAAATATCACAAAGTACATCAACAAAATAATAGATTATTTTGTCCCACCAAAGGTTGGTTCAGTCTGACCGAATATGCACAGAATAGTCCAACGATAAAAAAGTGATTTTTAGAAAAAAATTATCTTGACACTTATATCCAATCAAAGCCATATTCGGTACCACCAAAGGGAAGTTCGATGCAACCTGAGGGAGATAAACTTCAGATCTATTTTAGTGAAATTCTGCTATAGCCAAAGATATTTTTGACTAGACTAGGTGTGATCAAAGGCTATCATCAGTGTGACCGAAGCATAACATAAGTGCGTAAAATTGAAGTCGGTTCAAAGTCAGTGTGATTTTTTTTTATATAAAGGGGTAATTCTAGTCTTCCTAGGTATGCAATAGGGTAGAAGAGAAAGAGCAAAGAGTTGCAGAGCTTTTACACAATCCTTCTTCTCCAATCCTTCGGTTCTTTTTCGGTTCTTATATTTTTCTTTTAAGTTTAGTTCAATTATGTCTATGGTTGGCTAAATCTCTTAGATAGGGCTAAAAGGTGAAGCTTGTAGTTATTTTTAATGTCATAGTTTATTTTAATTCAAATTAATGGTTTGATTGTTCAACAATTATTGATATTGGTTTGAATGAACATTTATTTTTAGTTTCCTTTGATCCATTATCAACTCCGGGGACATTGGATGATTAGAAAAGCAAAGAGTAATTGCTTATCTATTTTACAAGGGATTAATATGTAAAATTTATTAATCTATCATAGACTAAGGGCACGATATATGCTTTGAATTCCCAACAATCAATATTTTAGTGCTTTATGTGGGAACCAATTCAATTGAAGTTTAAATCTATTTTGGTTTATGAATGATGGTTTAACCTCCCTATTATCCAGCTGGATAGGATATAAGACTTCAATTCCAGTTGAGTTATATAATTGAATCAACTAATTTAAACATTAAGAATTGTTATAAGTGGTTCCTTGGTACCGCAGTGCTTTGCCTATATTAATTTCCTTCTTTACTTTACTCAATTATATCATTACTTCTTAAATCAAACTACATAAGTTAGTTTTAGTTCTAAAGTGTTCCAGAAAATGGACAATCATAAGTCCATGTGGGATTTAACCTTGATCTCACCAAGTAAAACTACATCGCATCCGTGCACTTTGGGTTTATTCCAATCAATAACATAGTAATCTTAATCTTAAACATCGAGCATGGATTAGAATCATGATATGCTTGATCCCACATAAAGATATAGGTAATCACATCGTAGGGAATTAAAACCATCCAATGTATCCGAGGTGACAATAGATCAATCAACTTTACAGATTGATTCCTTCTCCAATCTAAGAATTCAATCACATCCAATCACAATTCAACATAAATAACCTAAAACTTTTATTAAAAATGAATCACATATTAAATATCCATTAAAATGTTCATCCCTTAGCCTTAACTAAAAGATTAGGTGGACATGACTAACATCTTAAAATAAAATTAAAAGAAAAAGTAGAAAAATAAACTAGAACAAAAGGATTAAGAAGGAATGATGATTCTGAATAAGCTCTAAGACTCATTGGTCTCTTTTTCAAGCCCTAATTTGTACCTAAAAGAGCCTAAAATGCCTCCTTAAATAAACTTGATTCACACTGACTTAGAATCGACTTTAAAAAATCATACTTTATTAAGCTTCGGTCTTACCAAACATCACTTTGATCAGACCAAATTTGCTCCTCGGTTATAGTTAAATTTCCTTAAATTTCTTCTAAAGTCTCTATCTCGCTCAGGTCGGACTGAACCCTCATTCGGTGGCATCGAACATAACTTTATTAGGACTGAATATCAAGCTGAATTAACTTAGAAAATCACAATTTCTTACTGGAATGTTCTGTGCACATTCGGTTAGACCTAACCAACCTCAGGTGGGACCGAGCAGTCTATTATTTTGAGGAATGCTCACTTACACACCTTCTTACGTGAGCACCCCTGCACACCTTTGCACACATGTCATGGGAACAAAATCTGAACGATCCACATGATTTGGCACTCATTGAAACTCTATGGGTCCAATTTTTAGCTTGATCCAAACCTCTTGGGGGCCATGGTAAAGAGAAATGGAAATCAAGAGAGGAAATTGTTTCCTTTTGCCATGGCCCACCAGAGTTTTGTATCATGTTAAAAGTTAAGCTTTTGACGTTTTAAGGGGTGTCACATCATGTGGACTATTCAATTTCTGTGCCCATGACACATGTGCAAAGCTATGCCCGGGTGCTCACATAAGAAGGTGCACAAGTGAGCATTCTAGCTCTTATTTTTTCTATTATTGGACGGTGTAATTTTTTAGTCTTTTTCCCATCCTTTATACTTAGTTTCCTTGGATCTTTGGCATGTGAATTCTTCATTAATGACCTCTAAACATGCAAGTCTTTACTTAATTAGTCTTTGAGTTTTAATCCTCCTTAAATATGATTTCGTCTTTATCTTCTGAATTACCTCACATATAAATAATATATGTTGGTTAATCAATTTAACAATTTGAATGCTTGGAAACCAATGTAATTAAGATTATAAATATACATTATTTGAGCTTAGTCATCTACTGGGCAGTAGAACTTATCGACTTAGACTAACACATCCTCAACTACTGTAAGACCTGTAACCTCGCGAGATCTTTCGTACACTTCTACTTCGACAATGGTATATTCTTGGTAGACCAAATTTATGAGTTATGATAATGACTCTCTTTTAGTAGTGCAATACCTCAAGACTTGTACTCTAGTGACCGCGTGAGCGCTACGATTCGAATGGCGCATGACATGCCCCATTTTGACCCTTAGATTAGAAGTTACAATTTTGGCACGTGAGCTGTACAACCCACATGAGCCCCACTTGCGTAAATCTTAATGTTGTCAAATTAATCAATCCATCAACCCATCAATTAATTCATCCATCACTCATGTCACTCTCTCCCCATTAGTCAAACAAGCTCATACCTTTCTCATACAACTCATACCCTTACCCATGCTAGTCATCCTTCTTTCCTTCTTTTTTTTTTTTATTTTATCTCACTCTCTTTTCATAATTCCATATAACTCCCTAACTCTCTCTCATTTCTACCATTTTTTAGTAAGAGTAGAGAGAGATTAAGAGAGAAATGGAGAAAAGAAACAAAGATTAGGGAGATATTAAGAGAAAAGAGGGATCTAGTGAGAGGATTAGAAATGATCAAGAGAGTAAGAGTAAGAGAAAAGAGAAAAGAGTGATTAAAGAAGGTTAGGGGTGGAGAGGAGCTTGGTGGACCATACGATCACCGATCCGAGCCAATCCAACCGTCCATCTTTTAAAGTGAGTGAATGGGAGGGTCAAAACCCTCCCTTTATTTGTGACTTTTCCATTTTGATGGGGCCAGCAGGGTGGGACCCTGTAACACCCCATACTTTTCAGTACTCGGTTGTTATGTGTAATCTAACTTAGTATAAATACGAACCTAACTTATTTGAACATCTATGTTCATTCTAGTTTAAATCCACTGTTTGTCAGGATTAAAACATTTCTTAAATGGACCATCCTTTGAAAACACAAATCAGACTGTCTGGTTTCATATTCAACCCCTGGATCACACCTAAACACTCTTTAGGACCCTTAGGGTTATTAATAACTAGATATGTGTCGATCCAACCAATGGGTTGGTCGAATGATCAGGATGTCAAAAATTAGTAATTAGTCATTCATGTGGTATGGCCCACATAATAGTTAAAATTAGTTAAGGATTAGGTGCATGAATTGTAACAGTTGACCTACCGTAAGGACAATTCTTCTTAAAATAAGCCCTACAAATTTTCACTTAAAATAATAATGATTTCTATTATCGAAGATGTTATAATTGTGACATTTAATCATTTAATATTGTAAATTCAAAGAATAAGTGGTCCCAATCATCCAGACAATTTCCAAGACCATTATAGTTCAGATCGGAATCAATCCGAATGATGGATTGATGTGAATAAACAAATAGTGCCTAAATTAAGTTGTGGGGCCCACCTAAACCTTGGATTTGTCCCATCTTTGGATGATCTGAACTGTCCATTTGATAGAACGTCCACGTTCAACCACAACCCAACACTTTAGCAGACTGAAACCTACGTGTATACACACAGTTTCCAGCTAAACTGGGCTGGTGTGCAAGTAAAGTTGTGTTTCCAGCCACTTCTAAACTAAACCATTGTGATTTATATGGGCCACCTTAAGACGATCCAAGTCGTTCAAATTGCAAGCCTCTTAAATCCATCCAGAATGGTGGACCTAACATAAATGCATGTATATGTGTGTGTGCTGAAATCCGGCCCAAAAATACCCTCGCACGACCCATTCCAAAAATGGAAACTATCCCCACCACTTCCTCTACCTAGTTGTCGTGATCCATGTGAGGATCCCTCCTCCAATCACGTGAAACAGGGTTTTTCATTGGAAAACCGATGTTAAAACCATCATTCCATTAATGATTTTTAGAAACTGGAGACCTAGGTCGAATCCTAATAGTCCATTGTCCATCTGATGGTTCTGGAGAGTTTGGGTAAGTGAATAAAAGGAAAAGGATCAAACCACATCCCATTTCACCATCGTTCTTGCAGCCGCACTCGAGAAAAATGGATGTTTCTTCCCAAACTCGAACCCAGCACCCGGACGTTCCCCAAGCTTCGAAAAAGCTTGCCCATGTGCTTCATATGGCCCATCTAGTTTATCTAGAAGAGGGAGTTTGAAGAGATATGCGTCTGATGCAAAAACACCATTGGAGCTCATCTTCTTCTTCATCGAGTCTACCAAGTTGCAGGGGGTTTCTGATGTATCTAGCCATGTCTGAGAGTAGCTAGGGAGAAAAGAATGGAGGAGAAGAAGAAAGAAAGAAAGAAAGAAGAGAAGAGAAGATGTCGGGAGGTGTAGCTATTGCACCGCACCACCATGACCCGACTCAACCAAGCTTGAGTCAGGTCAGGCCTGTCGTTCATTGTTGGACATTTCTAGCTGAAAGAAAATGGAGAAGGAAGGGATGAAGGAAGAGAAGGCAATGAGGAAGTGGGTGCGTTACTGCACCAGCTCGAACGGAGTCGTTGGTGCGACTGCTCGATTCGCTGGGTTGAGCTGGGTGATTGAAGCCAGGGTTAGCTTGAGTTGGGTGCGGGTTTGGTCTGTTTTAGACCTTGTGAAAAGTCAGGGAGAGAAGAGGGGCGTGTAAGAAGAAGAGAGAAGGAGGAAATGAGAGAGAGAGAGAGTAGTGAGGCGCTGTTACTTGCCCCCAAGTCGACCCAATTGAGTCGGGTGGTCTCAAGCATGGTCTGGTCGGTCTTCTTGCTGGAGTTTTCCAATAGAAAGGGAGGAATAAAGAAAAGAGAAAGAAAGAAGAGGGAAAAGAGAAATGAGAGAGAGAGAGAGGGAGTTTGAATCTTAGGTTGTAGCTGAGTTAACTCGGCTGGAACTGAGACCAACTAGATTGAGTCAGGGTTGGGCCTGGTCCAGGCATGACTGGAGTTCCAATAGGAAATAGAGATAAGAAGAGAAGAGTTAAGGGGTCCCTTTAAGCTTCGGGCTTCCGAGCTGACTCAACAACTCACTGAGTTGGTTAAGCTTGGCCCATTGCTGAGATTAAAGTGGGTTGGGTCCAGATTTGTTGGGGGTGTTTTGTAGAAGGAGGTAGAGGAGAAGGAAGATGGAGTACGAGAGGAGTGGTGGCCACATGGGGCTGATGAAGACAGATCGGGTTTGGAAGCCCAACTCGCTGTCGAGTCGACTAATGTGAGTCTATTTTCTCTCCCAAAGTAAACTATTTAAATCATTACTATCATTGATATTATTATAATTATTACGGTTATTAAATACGATTAGTTATTGGCAAGTTATTTATGCTAGTACTAGTTAATATAAAACTATAACTATTGGATGTTAGATATCAGTATTTATTTATCATTCCTAAATATTATCATTAATAATAGATCACACTATTTATTACCATCATGATGATCATTACTACCATGTAGCTAATATTAATTACATAACTAATGATAACGACAGTTTTGTGATTAACATTGCAATCAATTGTACATTAATTAGTGTTCAAATTGTAAAATCTAAGCCTTTAATTAAACTCTAAGATGGAGCCTAAACTTAGGTGATCAAAACCCTAGGTTATAATCTAGACCATAGATAGTTTTGTAGAACCTTGATCTAACCGTACAAGTTCATAATTTGTGGTAGGATTTGACTCCAAGGGCGCATGCACTTTATAGCGACAATGTAGGTGGTTCAAATTTGTGGTGCCAAAATCACTGTTATGTTATATATAACCCGCTTAAGTGAAGCTCTCTCAAGGATCAACATACATGAACAAGCTAAGCTCACATCAAGCAAAGCTCTCAAGTACAAGACTCAAGATCTTGAATGCAAGAGTGCTCACAAAACAAGACTCAAGCCGAAAAGAAAGTACAAGGCAAGACTCAAGTTGAGACTCAAGCTGAACTCAAGACTCAAGTTGAAAGTCAAGCTGAAATCAAGACTCAAGCTGAAACTCAAGCCACTTTCAAGATTGAGCTACTTCAAGGTTTAATCTTCATCAAGACTTCAAGGCTCATTCTTCATGGTCTCTTGTTTCAATGTCCATACTTCATGATTGAGGTTTGTTTGACCATAGGATGACCTTAGAAGTAGGTCATTTCGGATATATAAACCGAATGTTATTTTACATGTGATTGGTCTGTTCTTCGACTAGTCCTAGGGCTTCTTCGACTAGTCCTAGACTTGCTTCGACCAGTCTAAGAAATTCCTCGACCAATCGTAAGTTTGTTACATATTCCGGATAAATCCGTTAGCCTTCGACTAGTCCAGAATCTGTTCGACCAGTCGTAGACAGTGTTTCTGCATCTTCGACCAATCGTAGAATCTACGACTCGAAGTCCGGCGAAACTTTGCAGGACCTCCGACCAGTCGAAGGAAACCTACGACCAGTCGGAGGTGACCTACGACCTGTCGTAGGAGGACTACGAGCAGTCGTAGAACGGTCTGCGCTTATCCCGCCTAATCTTTCAAATATCTGGTATGGCTTCGACTAGTCGAGGAGCGCTCTAGACGTCGAAGACCTGATCTTCTCACCTATAAATAGAGCACGAATCTCGGAAGAAATCATCGATTTAATTATAGTATTCAAGCCAATCTTCGTCGAACTTCGAGAGATAATTTTGTGCTCCATTTAAGCTAAGTGTGCTTATTTAATATCTTCTTTCCTTAGCTTTATTTTAATTGATTTTGTTTCTATTATAATCCGATTTGAAAAGAGGAATTGTTATTCCCTTTCTTTGGAATCAAAATCAATTAAGGCAAGCCCTATTTGGTTTAATTTAATATCTTTTAGAACTAGAACCATTGTAATCGAGTACTGGACATTGAACTTGGACATTCAATCATCTACTTGATTTGGTTCTACCGGGCTGCTACAACAAGAAGATATTCAGGTATTTTACATATTGTAAATTCCTTTCTATTATTTTGGTTTCTTTCAAGATTTGCCGAAAAAATCTTGTTATTTTGGTTATCTGAGGAAAGCCAGGAAAACTCAGAAGTGGGGGTTTTTAATTGTGTAAGCCCACATACAAAGACACAATTGTAAGGGTTTTGGGTGAACCGGGAAAACCTATTTTTAGTGAATGCTAATATCCCTGTGTGAGGATATTAGGAGTGGAGTAGCTTTTTGTGTGGTGTTGGATAACAGTTGGTGAACACACAAGCGAACCACTATAAATCCTTTGTGTTGTGGTTGTTTATTCTTTTAATTTTTTTATTCTTTTTGTGGGATGTATGTATGGTGGTGAATGTTGTAATTATTTCAAGCTTTGTGAGAATGTTGTAATAGCTTAGAATTTACTTTCTGCTATTCCTTTATAAGCTTGTTTTTCAATTTCATTTGAAAGTTGTTCAAGCAAGGTTGCCCTGCCATTTTTATGGTGTATGGCTGTCCCTAGAACAATACATCTTTAATTACAAGTTATTTCAATTCAGTTCATATTTGTTTTTGTATTCCTCTTCGATTTGAGACTTGATACAAAGACCTTTCTAGAAATAAGGTTGTCCTACCATAAACTCTGTTTTGGTATAAGGTTGTCCTTAGAATAACGTTTGTATCAACCTCTCAAGATCTGAATTTTGAGGTTGTTTTTCTTTCTTGCATTATTATTTAATTTGGTATCATTTTCTTTATTATTCCGCTGTTATAAGTTTTTATTTGGCATTGTCCTATTCACCCCCTCTAGGACATATAGCTTGGCCTTTTCAAGTGGTATCGAGCCTAATAGCTCCTTTTTAATTCTTGGATTTAATTCTGAGCTAACGATTTAAGCTATTCAGATCTCAAATTTTGATAGCCTTTCATACTAGGCCTCCACCCTTTGATGGCTCCAACTATGCTTATTGGAAAGCCGAATGAGGATCTTCCTCAAATCAATGGATGAAAATGTGTGGCAAGCCACGGGATCGAATAGAATCCTCCTATCATGGAAGTTCTGGGGTTGATGGTTCAAAGTCTATGAAAACCACACCATATTACCAATGGACCACCCTTCGAAAAGTGAGAGTAGTGCAAATGCTAAAGCACTAAATGCAATTACTTGCGCACTATCACCGGATGAGTTCAAAAGAATCATCTCTTGTGATCTGCAAAACAAGCTTGGGATATATTAGAAATGACACACGAGGGTACTACAATTGTCAAAAATCTAAAGTCCAACTCCTCACAACCAGATTTGAAGAAATTCATATGGAGGAAAATGAGATGTTTATGGACTTTTACACTAGATTGAATGACATTGTAAACTCAATGTGGGGTCTTGGTGATAAAATCCCGAAAAGTAAAGTGTGTGCAAAAATATTACGCTCACTTCCCTGAACGGTTCAATTCTAAAGTAACCGCAATCCAAGAACTTCGTGATACGGATAATATGAGGGTTGAAGAACTAGTTGGTTCTCTACAAACCTACGAGTTAAACTTTAAAGCTCCTAAAGGTAAATCTATCGCTCTAAAATCTTCTAAATGTAGTTCAAAAGAAAATCTGATTCAGAAGATGACATGGCTCTTTTAGCTAAAAAATTTTACAAAATTTTCAAAAGCAAGAAAAGAGTTGATTTTCAAAAATCAAATGACAAAAAGAAGTTTAGACCCAAATCTCAAAATCTTTGAAAGATAGTCAATGTTACCACTGTCTAGAATATGGGCACTTAGCAAATAGATGTCCTACAAGGGCCACACCCGAGAAGAAGGGTATGTTGGCGACATGGGCTGAATCATCCGATTCTGAAGGTTCTCCTGAATCAGAAGATTATGAAACTGAGTCGGGCAATGAGGTCAAAGCTCTTATGACTCTAGCCATATTCACATTTTCAGATAATGACTCTACAAGTGAAGAAAATCTGAATAGTGAATGTGAAAATGAAGATGATCTTCAAGATGCTTACAATGCCCTATATAAGGAAAGTTGTAAAATTGTTTGACAAACTTAAACTTCAAAAAGAAAAGTTTTCTACACTCAAAACTTGTTCTGAATCGCTTGTCTTAGACAAATCACAACTTTCAGATAATTTTGAAAAATCAAAATACGAGTTGGAATTTAAAAACACTTAAATTGTTGATTTAAAATCTGAAATTGAGAAACTTAAAACTGAAGTTTCCTCTCTTCGAGTTTAAAGGACACATGGAAATATGCCCAAGGTGATCCAAAGTTAGAAAAATTGTTATCCGGATCAAGAAAATGTGGCGATCGATCCGGTTGGGCTATGATAAAAATCAACCTCCTAAACAAAAGTATACTCCTCCTATGTTTGTTAAAGGAGAGTCCTCAAACTCAAAAGGGAAAAGTACTTATCAAGATTTTTCTAAAAATTCAAAAACTTTTCAAAAACTTAGAAACAACCATGTCAACTTTAATCCGAATCGAAATCCACTAGCTGAAAAGATAGTTGATTTACTCAAGGAGCTATTAAAATCTAACTCTATAGGTCATTCCTACAAGTATACACAAAAGAAGACCAACTATGTTCCTAAACCCAAAACAGCTTATGAAATGGGTTCCTAAAGTCACCGCTTGGTTGCTCACACCGCTTTCAAAGCAACAAGTCATTCAAAGTGGTACCTAGACAACGGTGGATGCTCCAGGCATATGACAGTGACAAAGCCTTATTCACCGATCTGAAAGATATGATGATGGTTCAGTCTCACATTTGGTGATGGAAGCAACTGCAAGATTTTAGGCCAAGGTACGGTTCAACTTTTTAATCTTCCAGTGTTTAAAAATGTTTTATATGTTGAAGGCCTAAAGCACAACTTGCTTAGTATATCACAAATATGTGATAATAACCATAATGTTCGGTTTTCTAATCAAAGTTGTGAAATACTAAATAATAAGGGTTCTGTAATATTAACTGGACGTAGAACGTCTGAAAATTGCTATATTATTAGCGAATCCGGCTCATCTAATCAAACATGTTACATGGTCCATACAGACGAGACTGATTTATGGCACAAACGTCTTGGACATGTACATTATCGAAATCTATATCGATTGAGCAAACGAGAACTTGTAAGAGGTTTACCCAAACTTCAGAAATTAGATAAAATATGTGGTGAGTGCCAGATAGGCAAACAAACAAAGAACTCACACAAAAAGGTGAATTCAAATACCACATCAAGACCACTCGAACTTCTCCACATGGATCTGATAGGACCTACCAGAACAGAAAGTCGTGGTGGGAAAAAGTATATCCTAATAATAGTTGATGACTTTACCAGATTCACTTGGGTAGTTTTCTTAAGGGATAAATCTGAAACCCTTGAAGAAGTAAGAAAAGTTCTCAAAAGGATTCAAACTGAAAAATCCTCTCAAATCAGTAAAATTCGTAGTGATCATGGATCTGAATTTGAGAATAGCAATTTTGAGAAGTTCTGTACCGACCAAGGAATATTACATGAATTCTCTACTCCCAAAACTCCACAACAAAATGGAATTGTAGAAAGAAAGAATAGGGTGCTTCAAGAAATGGCTAATGTCATGTTGAATAGCATGCACCTCTCTAAAAACCTCTGGGCCGAAGCAGTCAACACATCTTGCTATATTATTACCCGAGTCTACACAAAAAAAAAAGATAATAATAAGACGGCTTACGAATTGTAGTTCAATAAAAAGCCTACTGTTAAATACTTTCGAGTTTTTGGCAGCAAGTGCTATATTTTACGTGATCGTGAAAATTTGGGAAAGTTCGATACGAAGAGTGATGAAGGTATTTTTTTAGGATACTCTTTAAACAGTCGAGCTTATAGGGTCCTGAACAAAAGGATCGGTGTGATTCAAGAATCCATTAATGTTGTCATTGATGATCATTTAAACACACCAACTTCTAATTCAGATAATGATGAAGTACTAATCATTGATAAACCGGATACTTCATCAAATCAAACTGATTCTGAGTTAAGGACCGTTAAAGATCATCCAACCACACAAATTCTTGGAAACCCTCTCACCGGTGTTCGCACCCGTAGACAACTTGAGGATATATGTAATTATGTATGTTTTACATCCCAAATTGAACCATCTAACGTAAAAGAAGCGCTTACTAATAACCGGATTGTTGCGATGCAAGATGAACTCAACCAATTCATAAGAAATGATGTTTGGTATCTCGTACCAAGACCTAAAGATAAACACATCATTGGAACAAAATGGATTTTCAAAAATAAGTCGACGAATGTGGAAATATAATTAGAAACAAGGCTAGACCGGTGGTACAAGGTTATACTCAAATTGAAGGGATTGATTTCGATGAAACCTTTGCACCAATAGCACGTCTTGAATCTATCGGACTATTTATATCCATTGCATGTTTTAAAAAGATAAAGATCTATCGATGGATGTGAAAAGTGCTTTTCTAAATGGCGATTTACATGAAGAAGTCTATGTTGAACAACCAATGGGATTTGAAGATTCCAAAAATACTGATCATGTATATCGGCTTAAAAGGCACTTTATGGATTAAAACAAGCACCTAGGGCATGGTATGAGAAACTAACAAAATTTCTTTTAAGTCATAATTTTCAAATGGGATCTTTTGATAAAACTCTGTTTGTTAAGAAACATAATGATCATATCTTAATAGTGCAGATTTATGTTGATGATATCATTTATGGATCAACTTGTATTGACTTGACTACTGAGTTTGCAGATTTGATGAAATCACGTTTGAAATGAGCATGGTTGGGGAATTGACTTATTTCCTTGGATTGCAAGTAAAGCAACAATTTGAAGGAATATTCATTTCTCAATCTAAGTATGCCTTGAATCTAATTAAGAGATTTGGATTTGAGAATGGCAAGAATTTCGATACTCCTATGAGTACTACCCGAAACTATCAAAAGACTCTAATGGTAAAAATGTTGACTCAAAACTTTATCGGAGTATGATTGGTAGTTTGTTATATCTAAGCTAGTAGACTGATATTTCTCTAAGTGTTGGTATTTGCGCAAGATATCAATCGATCCAAAAGAATCTCACTTGATTCTGTTAAGCGAATTATTAGATATGTCGCAAATATTGTAAATCTCGGTCTCTGGTATCCTCATGACACCAATGTTCAATTAGTGGGTACTCGATGCTGACTGGGGTGGTAATCTAGATGATAGAAAATCAACCGGTGGTGGTTGTTTTTTATTGAAAATTGTCTAGTTTCTTGGTTTAGTAAGAAACAAAATTCTATATCACTTTCAACAACTGAAGCTCAGTATATCGCAGTTGGTAATGCATGTACACAACTTGTTTGGATGCAACGAATGCTAAGTGATTATGGAATTAAACAGAATTCTATGTTATTACATTGTGATAATTCCAGTGCGATAAATATTTCAAAAAATCCTATTAAGCATTCTCGTACTAAGCATATTGACATTAGATTTCATTATATAAGGGAATTAGTAGAAGAAAAGTTATATCTCTAGAATATATTCCTACTGAAGATCAACGTGCTGACATTTTCACAAAACTTCTTGATAAAAGCAGGTTCAAAAAGATGAAATTTGATCTTGCATGTGCATTTTAAATTGATAATTTATGCCTTCTTGTATATTATTGTATATATTTGCTAGATTAAATTTCAATTTTTGTGTAAATTGCAAGATATTGAATTTTTGGGGTTTGTACGACCAGTCGTGAGTATACACGACCAGTCGTACTACGACCGGTCGTAGATACCCACGACCAGTCGTGGAGCACGGATTTCACTTCATATTGGGGATTTTTCACTTTCTTCCTCATTTCTTCTTTCTTCTCCTTGGAGCCGAACTTCGACTCGTCGAACCCATCCTTCAAGTTCTTCAAGGTTAGTGTTCCAAATCCGTTTTTCTTACATATTTGTGTTAAGATTGCTTCCTTTTCTCTCTTGAAGCTTTCTATCTTGAAAATCATTGAGATTTGGGGTTGAGATTTTGAAAAATCTGTTTTGAGCAAACCCTCTTCTCAATCCTTTGCAACTTCTTTATTCCTTTAAATCCTTGTTGCAAATGGCTTCTAGAGGTAAGAAAACTACTTCACGAGGTCCTTCTTCTTCCTCCAGATATACCCCTTTATCTAAGCGTCATCTTCTTGTTCCCAATGATGATCCATCATTTGTTAAGGACATTAGATCTCGTAAGGTTATCGTTGAACATCCTGTTGATGTCAATCATATTGCTCCATTTGACATCCTTCCTATGCTTGAAGCTGTAGGTTGGACTAACTTATTGCATTGGGGTGGGCCTGCATACCGGTCCATTGCCCAATCCATGTTTTCATGTATTAGTGCATTTTCACAGGATAATTTAACTTTCCAAATTTTTACTAGAGAAGGGCCATTTGACGTTGATCGTCATTTAATTTCAGCCCTTATGAAAATTCCTGTGAATAATGAGGGTATTCCAATTCATAATTTAACTGATAAACCCTCAATGGCTGAAAAACGTATGCTAACTAAAGACTTGTGCAATATGGATGTTCAATGGACTCAAAAAGGGAATGCGCTCCCCGCAAGGTATTTGTTACCCAAATACGAATTCTTCACAGAATCTTTGTGTCTAATCGTATCCTCGATCGGGTAATAAATCGATTTAACTTCATTTATGGTTCGTGTTATCCATGCTATCTCAAATGGTACTCGATTTGTTTACCTTCCTTAATCTGTTATTTCATTATTCGTTTCGACTCCATCCTGGTCATAGTGACATTCCATTTGCATACTTTATGACCGTATTGGCTACTCATATGTTACTCGATATGCCTGTTGATGAAGCACCTATCCATCATCCGATCTTCAACAATACAAATATTAATAAGATGAAGTTGGATCTGCTTCGAGAAGTTGGTGGTGGTGGTGGTCCTGATGAAGCTGGTGTTGATATTTATATGGATGACAATTTTGAGGAACTGGATTCTGACTCAGCTTATGATCCAGATTTTGTACCATCCGATGTTGATGCACGTTTGAGTGCATTAGAAGGTAGAGTTGAGAATATTAATGTTAAGTTGGAGAACATGTCGTTGCTCATGATTTGCAATTCAAGTATATGCGCAAATATCTTAGGCGCTTGAACAAAGGCATGCACCAACTTGATCCTTCTATTCCTGCTCCATCTTCAAGTTCTAATTCTGACTAGTTTCTATGAGACTTTTGGTATGTAATAACTTTATTACTTTGCTCTTGTTTGATTGAGTTTGTGTTGTATTGTGTGGTGGATATTTGTTTTTCATGTAATATTTATGCTGGATATCTGTGATGCTATCTTGAGTATCTCTATGACTCTTTTGCTATACTCTATTTCCTCCTCATGTTTACTCTCATTCCTTTATTTAGTTCTCCTTTGTCATATTGTGACAAAAAGGGGGAGAATGGTTTGTTGTTAATGTGATTGTGAGAGGAGTAGCATTGGTTATGTTACTCAGGGGGAGTGGGGTGTCAAGAAGAATATATGTTTGATCTTGTTTCTTGTTGAATGTTGAAACTGGTTGAATGTTAAATATTGATTATTGATTTGCAGTTGTTTTACTTTATGTTTATCTTGGTTATGTGTTTTGTCACTAATTTGACAAAGGGAGAGATTGTAAGTGCTATAGTTTATATCCCTGTAAGTTGTCAAATTTGTGGTGACAAAATCACTGTTATGTTATATATAACCTGCTTAAGTGAAGCTCTCTCAAGGATCAACATACATGAACAAGCTAAGCTCACATCAAGCAAAGCTCTCAAGTACAAGACTCAAGATCTTGAATGCAAGAGCTGCTCACAAAACAAGACTCAAGCCGAAAAGAAAGTACAAGGCAAGACTCAAGTTGAGACTCAAGCTGAACTCAAGACTCAAGTTGAAAGTCAAGTTGAAATCAAGACTCAAGCTGAAACTCAAGCCACTTTCAAGATTGAGCTACTTCAAGGTTTAATCTTCATCAAGACTTCAAGGCTCATTCTTCATGGTCTCTTGTTTCAATGTCCATACTTCATGATTGAGGTTTGTTTGACCATAGGATGACCTTAGAAGTAGGTCATTTCGGATACATAAACCGAATGTTATTTTACATGTGATTGGTCTGTTCTTCGACTAGTCCTAGGGCTTCTTCGACTAGTCCTAGACTTGCTTCGACCAGTCTAAGAAATTCCTCGACCAGTCGTAAGTTTGTTACATATTCCGGATAAAATCTGTTAGCCTTCGACTAGTCCAGGAATCTGTTCGACCAATCTCGACCAGTCGATCTTCGACCGGTCGTAGAATCTACGACTCGAAGTCCAGTGAACTTTTGCAGGACCTCGACCGGTCGAAGGAAACCTACGACCCGTCGTAGGTGACCTACGACCGGTCCTGTGGACACTACGACCGATCGTAGAACGATGCGCTTATCCCGCCTAATCTTTCAAATATCTGTTACAGCTTCGACTAGTCGAAGAGCACTCTAGACCAGTCGAAGACCTGATCTTCTCACCTATAAATAGAGCACGAATCTCAGAAGAAATCATCGATTTAATTATAGTATTCAAGCCAATCTTCGTCGAACTTCTGAGAGATAATTTTGTGCTCCATTTAAGCTAAGTGTGCTTATTTAATATCTTCTTTCCTTAGCTTTATTTTAATTGATTTTGTTTCTGCTATTCCAATCTGATTTGAAAAGAGGAATTGTTATTCCCTTTCTTTGGAATCAAAATCAATTAAGGCAAGCCCTATTTGGTTTAATTTAAAATCTATTAGAACTAGAACCATTGTAATCGAGTATTGGACATTGAACTTGGACATTCAATCATCTACTTGATTTGGTTCTACCGTACAACGAAGAAGATATTCGGTATTTTACATATTGTAAATTCCTTTCTATTATTTTGGTTTCTTTCAAGATTTGTCGGAAAAATCTTGTTATATTGGTTATCCGAGGAAAGCCAGAAAACTCAGGAAGTGGGGGTTTTTAATTGTGCCAGCCCACATACAAAGACACAATGGTAAGGGTTTTGGGTGAACCTGGGAAAACCTATCTTTAGTGAACGCTAATATCCCTTGTGTGAGGATATTAGGAGTGGAGTAGCTTTTTGTGTGGCTGTTGGATAACAGTTGGTGAACACACAGGCGAACCACTATAAATCCTTTGTGTTGTGGTTGTTTATTTTATTCTTTTAATTTTTTTTATTCTTTTTGTGGGATGTATGTATGGTGGTGAATGTTGTAATTATTTCAAGCTTTGTGAGAATGTTGTAATAGCTTAGAATTTACTTTCGCTATTCCTTTATAAGCTTGTTTTTCAATTTCATTTGAAAGTTGTTCCAGCAAGGTTGCCCTGCCATTTTTATGGTGTATGGCCGTCCCTAGAACAATACATCTTTAATTACAAGTTATTTCAATTCAGTTCATATTTGTTTTTGTATTCCTCTTCGATTTGAGACTTGATACAAAGACCTTTCTAGAAATAAGGTTGTCCTACCATAAACTCGTTTTGGTGTAAGGTTGTCCTTAGAATAACGTTTGTATCAACCTCTCAAGATCTGAATTTTGAGGTTGTTTTTCTTTCCTACATTATTATTTAATTTGGCTATCATTTTCTTTATTATTCCATTGTTATAAGTTTTTATTTGGCATTGTCCTATTCACCCCCTCTAGGACATATAGCTTGGCCTTTTCACGCATGCACTTTATAGCGACAATGTAGGTGGTTCAAAATATAAGGTGATGATTTTTTCCCCTTGAGCTTTCCATTTTCCCATTAGCTTAATTGATAGTTTTTATTTTATTTTCGGTTGATCATTGATATCTTTATCTTATAATGACATGTGCTAGTTGTTAGAATTGAATGCTAGATTACATGCTTAATATTTATCTGACATATTTTTTTATGCTTGTGGATTACTTGTGGATTTCTTATGGAACTTAAACTGGTACATCAATCAGTGGAAAACCCCACTTATAAATATACACCCACACTCGGGATGTAACTTGATTGATTATGTTTATAATGGGCCCTCGATCTAGCGGTTACTTAAATGATGTGAACATTGATGTGGTCCTACCATCCATGGGTTGTTGTGTCCAAGTGGTTTTTGAGAATTGTCTTTTATCGCATAATTTTGATATTTGCCATATATGGCTTAGTTTTGATATTTGTCTTAGCTTAGTTTTTGTATTTGCCCTATGTAGGGTTGGTGCATTATTTTTGTGCAACCATGTGATGGTAAGTCCCATATATTGAATTTGATTGGCCACTAGGTGATGGGCTTCCATTAAACATCCTAAGGTGGTAGACTCATGGGCCGGGGATGGTGTTTATGGGACACTATGTCCGAGCCGTCGGCCTACGGTAGGTGACAAACCCCCCATATTGACCTTTGAGCTTCAGTAAACTGGCTGGTTGCAAATGGACTAATAATGGTTGGGCTAATCATGCATTCATAGTATTCGAGCGATGACGGGTGGCTAATTCTGGATGCTGTAGCACGTGCCCTTAGTCGTGGTATCATTTCGCTAGCTCCCAGACCATAGACTATCGGCCCACTTTCGGTGAGCTTGGCACTATGCATGTACGATGTACTTTTGCTGGTGACAGACCACACGCATGGGTTTTACCCAAAAGCCAACTGGACGAGCATCCCCAGTTGATGTGTGCTCACGCATCCATGCATTTAATAAGACTGCATCATGTATTATTTTGAATGCTTTTTGTTTATAACTATGCTTACCTAATGCGGTGGTGTAACGTCTTAGAAAAATCCTTATAAAGGCCCGAGTACCACCTCAAGTGGAAATCCCTAAGGACCGTATTCTGTAGGAATTAGACGAAAATTAATTAAGTACTTAACTAAATAATCGGTGGATTTAGCTCGAACCACTATTTATACAAATTACAAGACTCAAAACCATCATAATCAACGCTATTTAAAAACCTAGGAGAAATCCCAAAAGCCAGTTGCTCTCTGGAGCACATTAAAACTCTGAATCAGACTTGGACTGCACGTCGAAAGTTCGATGACTGCGAAACTATAGGGTTATGACCTCCTTACTGGGCTTGACAACCTCGCGGGAATTGAGCCCAAATAGTATCCAGAACCGCACAACTTGAGCCCTGAGTAAAGTGTGTGAGAAACGCGAATATCTTTAAAAAATGAAATGAAACTTAAGTGAATTGGGCCATTTGCTTGCGGGCGAAATTGAAGACTTCGGACCGTCAGATTCTAACCAAATTCACCCATGGATCAGGAAAATTTTCCTGCACATATCTGTATAACTGTGGCCCCGATCGAGTGAGTATGACCGTTAACCTGACACGGGTCCTTCACGGCCGATTAGTTTGTCAGATGGCACCAAAAACATAGTCTTGACATAGATCCATTGTCAGGGAACTTATACTATGACACATGTGTAAAATGTACCTCTAGATGAGCCCTGTTTGTCAAAAATAGACACCCTTTCGTTATAACCTAAGTATATCATGGCCCTGGGGCCATTGACACTAGTTTTATGCCTATTTAAGGCCCTTAAACCACCCCATTCCCATTTCATACGAACTTGCTCCAAACCCTAGGAGTGAGAGAGAGAGAGAGAAGAGAAGAGGAGGGAGAGAAGTGAGGTTCAGGGAGATTGTTGCAGGAATCTTCCCACACGACTCTACGTGCTAGATCACCACTTCCTTTCGCTATCCGACTTGTTTCGGCTACGAATTTGGGTAAGAAACCCTAACCTTAATCTTGTTGTAGAAATCCAGGTTAGTAGTTTGTCGATCTAGCTAACCTATTACGTCGTGTAAGTGTTTGTCATCTCGTTTTTGAAAACGTACAGTCTGAACCGAGTCCGAATCGAGCTTTCCGACGAAAGGTGCAGACTATAAACATTTAGGTTATGGTTTTCAAGGCTTTCAATGTTAGCTAATGATTTATGTCTGACTTGATTGCTGCCATATCGTCTTAGACACGTCGATTTCGATATATTACACGTGTATGAATTATGTTGTATGACTATGCATCCTATGTGTTTGTGGAAATGTTTGAATGAATATGTAAACATGATTTACACTTGTTATGATTCCTAAGCTAGGATTCAAGATTGTTATTTGCATGGTGACATCCTTGTAGAAGGAATTACTAAAATACTTGTTGTAACTAATCTAGTCTATGTATCTTCTTATGTGTAGCCTAAGTGTTTGATAAATGGTTTGAATGAGAAAATGTTGATAATTTGTATCTATTAAGAGTATTAAGATAGTATTCTTATTTACCTTGCTTGTATGTATTGTTTCCTTCATATAATCATATTTGTCGTTACATAATTTATGGATGAAATTTAATGTTTGGTAACATGTTTAATATGTTTGATGAAATGCTCAAATGAGATATTGATTTGAACTGTTTGCCAAGTACTTATATGACCTTCACATGTATTTACGTGCTACATCTTAGTAAGATTGAGACTACAACGTAGTCTAAGCAGTTGGTCACAATTCTCGTTTGAGTGGCTGATCTAGTCTCGCCACATTTGATACATTCGGTGAATCCGGGTCGTACAATGATTGTTGACAGTGGTTAGGCCATGGGGAGTGCTTACGTGCACCATGTCAATTAATTCGGTGTGCACTTGTACCAATCGAACTTATCTAACAAACTGATTGGCCTATGGTGTGTTTACCACGTATGGACATCCCTACTTGAATGTAAGATACCACTTACCAATGTAAAGACCCGTTTCAACCATGGTACCACGATCAGCTAAGACTCATGAGCCGGGCATGGTGGTATGGGACACCGTGGTTGAGCTGTCAGCCTGCGCTGGGGTGATGAGCCTCCCCATAGTGACCAATGAGCAACCTAAAATTGTGAGCCAAATATGGTGGTATGGGATACTGTATTCGAGCTATCAGCCTGTGCTGAGGTGACGAGCCTCCATGTAGTGACCTCGAGTATAAACTCTCGAATTTACCTATCCACTGCTTTTCATTAGGGGTGATACCCTACAACTTGCCTATCGTATGTGGTTAACTAGGATTGACGACCCTAGATGGATCCTTTGTTTGGGTTAATGACATAAAGGGAGGTACCTTAGCTTCCCAAATCTGCAGTATGAATAAGCATAATTAAGTACTTGGCTAACACGACCACGCACCACATTGCATGTGCTTTGGCGAGGAAGCACACGTTTATGGAGTTTGCCATGCGCAAATGGTTGTTGAAGTCGCTTGAGAGATCTTTATGCAAGGGCATGCATCATTACTGCACTCCATTCCTACATTAATAAGTAGTTAGGAAATGTTTGTTGTATTGCTTTATCATTACTGTTTGATTGAATTGATAACATGTTAACATTCGCCTTATAGTACCACTGAGTTGATCACTCACTCCCACTCTGGGATGGTGTTTTAAAACACCAACCATACTCTGTTATAGATGCAGGTGATGAGGATGTATATGCAACGGAGTTGGACTTTGTAGATGAGGAGGAAGAGTTCTCCTATGTTCAGCTCTTTGGCAGGTCTATGTAGACCTCGTGCTGCTTCGATGGGACTA
This sequence comes from Magnolia sinica, assembly GCF_029962835.1. Lineage (NCBI taxonomy): Eukaryota > Viridiplantae > Streptophyta > Magnoliopsida > Magnoliales > Magnoliaceae > Magnolia > Magnolia sinica. Next base: position 82,128,662 of record NC_080576.1, on the reverse strand, counting down.
CACTAGGATACTTGATTAGTTGGATATTTTCATTTTGATATTTTATATGTTTGGAATCAACACTTGTATATATTCAGCCCGGCTACATAATCATACTCTAGAGATTGGGAAACGCTCATCGTTACAATATACATGCTTCAGTCTTCCGCTTGCTTGAATAAATTACATCTAGAGTATGATATGATATTTTCGTATAATCTCACTCATGTTTAATGCACTAATATGGACAACATTTAAACATCATTATCTATGTTGTATAAGTGATGCGTTGGATCTCGGGAGTTGAGCTTTGCTCGTCCCTCGAAATTCGGGCCGTTACAGGTGGTGTGAAATCTTAAGGGAAATTCACACTGAGCTGGCCACTCATTCATCGAATATTTAACCGTATAGGTAGTATAGGTAACTTAAATAATATTCATGTCCAGATTGATAAAGAGCACTGCTTGCCAAGAGGAGTTGCGCGATCTTGCGGCTTAAGTTTATTTGCATCTTATTATTTCTCATGTATTAAATTGTGTAATTCTTGTACTTTGTTAAGGATAAAGACATTGGTTTGTGTAAGTCATTTGGGCAACTACTCATATAATTTGAATGTATATGCAATTTCCTTTATTTTTGGTTTATTTCTATTTCACTAAATTGCTCACTTTGAAGAAAGAAAGAAGAAAACCTTGATCATGCATAAATTTTATGGTGGACCTCATAGTTGTCGAGGCCCACCCCGATGGCCAGATCCTTCCCTTGCCTTTTTTCATTTGTTTCTCTTTTTCCTTATTTCTCCTAAGATCATGATGTTGTAGGGCCCACAAGTGGGTCATGCTATTGTAGAGTGTGCCCGCACGCTATCACAGCATGAACCATCTTGTATGGCCCACAATGACATTTACTTCTAATCCAACATATTGTTAGGTTTATGTTGATTTGGATGGTGGGAAGGGCATCAAAATCAATTTAATCCAAAGCCCCATGACCTACCATGAGTTTGCTAACTTGATGGATGGTTTGGATCTCTCACATGCGCCCCAAATATAAATAAAACAGATAAAAATAAAAAGGGGTTCAACGTCTACTGCTGGTGTGCAAACAGCATCACTAGACTCTGCTGCTGCTAGTGCCTGGCTAACCATGAGAGCAAATGGGGTGGCTCCACTCATGGGCCCCTTCATAATTTATATGTTCTATCCATGGCGTCCATACATTTTGGCACGTTATTTTAGTCATAGAGCCATAAAATGAGGCTTATCTAATCATCAGGTGGACCACACCAGAAGGGATGGTGGGCTAGAGCACTGCATGTTAAAACTATTCAGACGTGGAGGGAGTGCTACACTCGTAGGCCCCATTTTGATGTATATATTAGATACATGTCGTCCACATTTTTCGATAGATCATTTTAGATTATAGGCTGAAAAATGAGATAGATTTGAGTCCTGAGTGGACTACATTGAGGAAACAAAATCCGACTATTGAAACTTTCAACAGCCCACTATTACGTGTGTGTGTGTGTGTGTGTGTGTGTGTGTGTGTGTGTGTGTGTGTGATGAAACCAACCCAATCTTTGACTCCTATTGTCCATAAAGAGCTGGTCGACAAGATAGATGGAATGGATCATCTACCCGTTGACCCCACTCTACATAAAACCAAAAAAAAAGGAAAAAAAGGTTATGCTAGGCATTACTACCCAACACCGTGAGAGGCAAAAACCTCCTTGGGCTACCCCACTCATGGGACCCACCATGATGTATACACCGTCCACCATCTCCTCTAGATCATTTTAGTCCATTGTCCAACAAATGAGGCAGATTCGAGCCATGAGTGGGTCGTACTAAGGGAAACAGGCATATCTAAGCCTCGAGTGGGCCGTACTAAGGGAAATAATATCCATATGTTGAAACCTTTTAGGGCACAATGTGGAGTCACTGTGTAACAACCCTTACTTTCCAGTACTCGAGTGTTACCATATAACCAAATTTAAAATAAATGCAAGCCTAGCTTAAGCAAACGATCACGTGCATTTCAGTCAAATCCAACCATCGAAAGTAATCCCTATCCACATATTAAACCATCCATTTAATTGATTCTCAAAATGGTCCATCACGACTTTAGAGACATCTATTTTAGGATCTCGCTCGCTATGGTAGACCAATTAAACCATTCATCATCGATTTCAGGATATAAACTAAAGATCCACCATTCATTAGATCCACAACGTCTTGTCGATCACTATAATACTTGATTTCCCTAATCCAACCATTGGATTATAAAATAAATCTCTAGGTTGTAAATAAAACACACCCTAGAAACCAATTAAAACAGTTTAATGTGGACAATAGAAGGCCCTGACCTTAGATCATCTTAAATCGAGACCCAAATAGCAAGATTCATCATTCATCAAGGCCTACAACACTTGGGACACATTACTCGTTTATCGGGACATTAGACCTATCCTGGGATTTCACTTAAAACACGCCCTAGGAACCTTTGTCAACAATGATTCAACATGAAAACATCCAACTGTTGAATTATTTGAATCGTTAGGATGTCGAGATTCATTAAGTGGACATTCACTTGGTATGACTCACTTACCAATCTAAAATGATCTAATCTTCCTTACCAGAGCCCTGTAGGCGATTGATGGAGTAAATAAACATCATTGATCAAGGTACAAATCACTATAAACAACTTAGACAGTAATAATAACAATAATGATAACAGTAATAATAATTATAATCTATAATAAAGTAATAACAAACTTTATATTAAAACTAATAATTGGTTATTAACGCATTTTGGAGGCCTTGGGCATACACAATGGCCCATTAGTACCTTTTAATCATTAATAATCGGTTTGGAACTAATCCAACTGACGGATTGCCATAATAGACATGTGAAAACCGTAGTTCAGTTGGTAGGGCCCACCTAGTCTTTAGATCTGTTCAATCTTCTGTTAGAGGCCCTTAGTGGGGCCTCTAAAGGGAATGGACAGTGGGGATCTCACGTCAGCATCATGGTGGACCCCACCTTGAGACAAGCGTGTGCACAATCCACGTGTACCAGTGGGGCACTGGAGCATACCTCTAGTCAAAATCGGGTTTACTCGATAATTTTAAAGAAGGAATTCCTCTTCTTCTTTTCGGTTTCTTGCCAGCGAAACGGACGTATGTCCGTTCTTTGATCAATGGCCCACATACCCTGTCCATATGGACAATACAAACCATCCATCGTGTGAGGCATGGAATTCTGACAGAACCCTAGTTCCCGTTGACATGCACCTGCATGTGCACAATCCTCGCTGAAAACAAGCCCTACAAAACCATGCTTTCCAAAAATGGAAACTGCTCCTCCTTACCAGCTTGGCAATCCGAGTGAGGTGAAATCCCTCCATCTCAATCGTCTGTAAAACGCAAATCCTAGCCCTTCAAGCTAGGTTTCTTTTCATAAAGAGAAGGAGAGAGAGTGTAGCGGCCATTTCCTCATACCACCGAACCCACCAAGCTAACCTCCATAAAACTTCAAGGAAACACGTCCCCAAGCCCCCTGGAGTCCATCTAGACCTTCTACTGAACCTAGATCGAAGAAAGGAGCAGGGAGGTTAGATTCGCAATTAATGGCTGCCTCCATCCTCCCCGTTTGAGCTACACCGAGACGTCTCGGGACAACACGAGATTTGGTCGAGTCGAGTTTAGGTGCTGCTGGACTTCTTTAAATGAGAAAAAAAGGAGGGAAGTGAGAGCCACGGCTGGTGTCGGATCCAGGGACTTGACTCACTGAGTTCAAGTTCGAGTCAGGCTGGTCGGATTAAGCCCAGTTTGGGTTTGCTCTAGTCCTTGCTGGAGTTCCAGCAGGCAGGCAGAGGAGAAGAAATGAGAGAGAGGAAGAGGTTGCGGTTGCTATCGCGGCTACCACACCACCTGCACTCGGGCCTTGAACCGAGCACGACTGAGTGCGTGGGGTCACTAAGTCTAGTGAAACTTGACCTCAGGTTAGGCCCAGGAGCTGCTGGTTGTTATGGTAGAGTAGAGAAGAGAGAAGGTTGAGGAGAAGAAGAACAGAGAGTTGGAGAATTCAAGTAAAATTCCATATATGAATTCCAACTTATGTCATCATTAGAATCTAGCCATTCTCCCATTAGTTAGATTCAAATCCTCCTGTTTTGATCGATATCTTAGTTCATCTCACTTGGTTTTTTGTTTTGGATTTCCAATTCCAGTTCCAGTGCAGATCTCTTGAAACCGTTTTGCATTTCGGCCATATCAAAAGGTTTGGTTCTCACTTTCTGATTTTGACATATAAACCCCTATCTTTTCATCCATTGTTATAAAACCCCTCCCTTATTAGTATTAATGCCTTAGCCCAAAAATCAGGTTGATCCACTGGTCAAATGGGCCATAATCTGCAAAACGAATTATACGGCCATTGAAAAACTTGGCTGAAGTTTTCTATCTTACCAACTTCTCCAAATCACTTTCCTCAAGAGATTATATTCAAGTAAGTTGGAATCTGGTTCGAGTCCAGACATTGGGTTGGGCTGAGATCTTAGCTAGGTCAACCACAACTATGGGCCTCACCTGAGCCAAAAGCCTAGTGGGCCACACCTTGCATATTGCAGGAGGGTTGCACTTAAAGCCAGGCATGGGCCTAACAAACCAACCAGGCCCTGAATACATCTTGTTGGGCTAGCTTTAATGAGATCCCAGCCCATTCAGCTTAGGAATGCTAAATTCCAATTCTTTTGTCCATTTGAATTTTTGAAATCAAATTATCATTAATTTACTATTGCTGGGAATTATCGTTTGACGCTATTAATTCCACTACTTGATTGTTAGCGCTAAATATTAACATTAATGCTATTCTTATTTTGTCATCAGTAGATTATTGATTATAAGGTTAGTATTAACTGACAATTATTGCTTATTATCATTTCACTTCTAATATCATTATAAATTAATTATAAGAATTAGATTTCGACTCTAAAACAAGCTTAAAAATAGATTAATGGATAAAACCCTAGACCTAGGTAATCCAAAACCCTATGTTAAGGCCGTAACCATGATCATTGCGATTACCAAGCGTGATTGACCATTGGCTGATTCGTCATACTAATATTAGATGCTATAAACAAACCTATGATTATTAGACATTTATATTTTTTTACTATTCTTAAGTATTATCATGAGTAGATTTAATATTGATAGCTATTATTATGATCACTAGGAAATATTATCACTTTCATTAGAAGATTAGTATAAGTATTGCTAATAGGAATATTAATATTAGTCATTATTATATTATCGTTAGTAAAATCATTATTTTTATTACTTATATTTTATAGATTATTAGTCATTATAAGAATACTAGATAACATTGGTGTATTTAAAGATGAACTCATGAATCATCATTATTAGTAGTGACTGAATAATACTTCTACTATGAATATCATTTCATCCATTATGCAAAAAAAAAGAAGAAGTAATAATAATAATAACAAACAGAGTTCAAATATTGAAAATTTAAGTATAGGACTAAACCCTAGGATAGAAACCCTAACCCTACACTAAAACCCTAAAGATAAATAATTAAAACCCTAGGCAGTGTGTTGAACTTGGATCTAATGGTACAAGTTCTTGATTTATGGTAGGATTTGATTTTAAGGGCGCACTCACCTCCTAGCGATGACGTATATGGTTCAAACTACGAGGTGATGATTCTTCCCCTTGAGCTTTCCATTTTACCATTAGCTTAAGTGATAGTTTTTATTTATTTTAATTTTAATTGATAATTGATATCTTCACTTTATAATCACATGTGTAAATGGTTAGGATTGGATTGCTAGGTTATATGCTTAATATTTATCATGTGCATCTTCCTATGCTTGTGGATTACTTGTTGATTGCTTATGGAACTTATACTGGTACATTAGTGGGAAACCCCCACTTATAAATGTACACCCATACTTGGGATGTAACTCGATTGATGGTGATTGCAATAGACCTTTGATCTAGTGGTTATAGAGTGGTGGTTTAGATGGATCATTGATGTGGGCCTACCATCCAGGGTTGTTGTGTCTAAGTGGTTTCTAAGGATGGTATTTTATCGTATGGTTTTGACACGCACCCTACGTGGCTTATTTTGATATTGCCCCTATGTGGCTTATTTCGATATTGCCCTATGCGGCTTTGTTTTGGGTATTTTCCCTTTATGGGTTCGATATTTTATACCGTGCAACCATACGATGGTAAGCCCCATATACTATAATATGATTGGCCACTAATCGATAGGTTTCCATTAAACATCCTAAGGTGATAACCTTATAAGCCAGGGATGGTGGTATGGGACCTATGCTTGAGCTGTCGGCCTACGCTGGTGACGAGCTCCCGTAGTGACCTTTGAGCTTATTTAAAATGACTAGTTGTAATTGGACTAATAATGGGTTGGCTAAGCATGCATACATGGCATAGACCAACATCTATTGCTATTGTACATGATATATGTATTTGTCCGACTGGTTGTATTTCTCAGGTCGATGATGTCCGACTGAATGCTTTTGATATTGCATGTGTGACGAGCTCACTGTCCGCACGGATGAGCATCCTCAGGGTGATGATTGCATTCACACATCCATGCACATAATAAGACCTGCATCATGTATTGTTTTGTATGCTTTGTTTTATAACAATGCTTACCTAATGCAGCGGTGTGTAATCTTGATAGGAATTCACACTGAGTTGGCCACTCATCTATCAAATATATAACCGTACAGGTAGCACAGGTGGCTTAAGTGATTTTCAGATTCGGTCTGATGAAGAGTAGAGTACCACTATTCAAAGGTGCATGATCGTATGGCCAAAAGTTGCTATGTGGTTTTACAGCCCCAGATTTATTATAACTTGCTTTATTTACATGTAACATTATTTCACTTGTAATTGTAAGTATTGAGACATTTGTTTGTATAAGTCATTATGGGCAATATTTTACACATTCTAAATGTAAATGTAAAATTTTTATTATGTATGATTTGTCCATTCTACGCTCATCTACTTACTCTGATAATTAAAAGAATATATATATATATATATATATATTCACACCTGACCATCCTTTAAGGTTAACACTCGGGTTTTTGGGAAGCGAGTCGTATACTCGGGTCCTGAAAAGTCAGGGCGTTATACACTGATCATCCAAATCAGCCAAAAACAGGGTCTATTAGACTCCACTCGAGTTGGCCAAGATGGTGAACGAAGTAGATCATCAACTTTGGGGCCACCCTGATAGTGTATGCAAAACATTGTGTGTGTGTGTGTGTGTGTGTGTGTGTGTGTTTGTGTGTGTGTGTGTGTATAGGGAAAAGGTACTATGAGCTCGACCTCACGAGTCCGTCCCATGAGGTCGAGCTGTGTGGGCCCCACCATGATGCATTTCGAACATCTACCCCATCAGTCAGATGCACCATTCCATTGTGGGCCCAGGTCTCAAAAAATCAAGTCAATCCATGACTTGTGTGGGCTACACCACATACAGAAGTGAGGAGGGGCCGTGCACCATTAAAACATTCATAATCATTTTTTGCACCCACCGAGATGTGGCTTGCAAATCCAGCCCATTCATTATGTGTGTGCCACTTGGATGAGGGTTCAGACCAAGTTTCATCAGCATTCAAAACTCAGGTGGGCCCCACCAAGTGCTTTTATATGTTTTAACGGTGTCTTCACATGATTTTAGATGGTATGGCCCACCTGAGTTCCGTATATGGCTGATTTTTGGGATGTCCCATAATTTAGAGGAGACCCATCAAATGCATGGTGTTGATGGTCGACACGCATCATGGTGGGGCCCACACAGCTCGACCTCACGGGAGCTTATCGTGAGGTCGAGCGCATAGTACCTTTTCCCATATATATATATATATATATATATATATATATATATATATAGCCATGCATGCGGGCGGTAACCCATTCTTAGCCATTTATGGGTCTCACAAGTGGGACTCATCTTGATGTATATATTTGATCTGAGTCATCCACCAACTTTTCCAGATCATTGTTGGCCATGGGCCCAAAACTCACGCTGATCCAGATATCAGGTGGACGGCACCGTAGGGAACTATGGGGGTGAAAACTCCATTAGGCTTGGAATTTATTGGATCTGGGATTCCTTGGACCTGGGAATCCGTGGATTCTTGATCCCTTGGATTTAGGACTCCTGGGACTTGGGAATCCCTAGTTTTAGGATTCCTTAGACTTGTGAATCCATGAATTTGGGATCCTTAGATTTGGAGCTCTCTTGGACTTGGGATTCTTGGATTTCTTAAATCCATTGGCTATGTTTGGCATATTGGATTCAAAATCCCTATAATCATGGGTTATAAAGTGTGGTGCAATTGTAGGATTTTGAATTAATCATTAATTATAAAATCTTTAATTAGTGTATATATGTAACGTTGACACTATGGTTATACGACACCCATTGAAGCATATACCTTACTTGAATGACGATATCCCAAGACTCAGATGGGCCATGAGCATAGGATCACATCCTAATGACTAACCAATGATCTGTAACCATCGATTTATGTTAGCAATGATTAGATGGTGCAGATCATCCTACTAAAGTAATTATAATGATGTCATTGGTAATATGATTATTTTGGGACATCATTAGTGGGCCGTGCGCCCAAATGGATTGGTAGCCTAGTGACACATGGTGTGCATGTGGGTGTCCATCCAGGTCAGTCCCAGTGGACCCCGCCTTATTATATGTATTTTATTCATGCCTTGCTGGCTACATGACGAGCCGATGTTAGTCTAACATGGGCCACACTACATAGACTTCAATATTTGTATTGGGGCCTACTAGTCAGTTCCCACTCTTTGTATATGATGTGCTAATTAAGGCCAATTATTGCCTGATATGTCTGATAACATGCTAGTATACTTGGCCTAGAAGGACACACTGAGATCATGCTTGGTATAATGATCTCATGCCCAGATATATGCCCATACACATCATTTGTATGCATGTTGTAGATAATGATTTCTCATAACATATGCCTTTGGTTTGAGATACTTAGTAGAGCCCATATGTGATAGGGTTGCCCCACATGATCACACGGTGCGTGCATGTTTGGTGCATGATTTGAATACTATGACTCATGCCTTTTGTATCTTATATGTCCCGATCACTTTACGCCCTAGCGACATTAGGGTTATGGCCTTCGTAGGCATATCATGAATGACCAAATTAGATACCAGAAATATCTTTTCTAGCATTAGGGCATTATGGATGTCCTTAGGTGAAAGTCCTTAAACCCTTGTGATACCAATGGGATGCTTTAACGTCGAGACCGAGTGGATAACATGAGTGCTCGAGTTCTAAATACCACCAGGTCATGTCTCCCACTATGTCATGGTCGGTTGAAAATGGGTGTGACCTTATCCATCCGAGGGTAGGGGGTTATAAGCTAGGTTGAGTTTGACCAGCTCATAATTAGGTCTACTATTGAGGAGCCAGGTGGGCTTTAATATACCACTAGAAAGGTGGATAGTGAGGTCTATTCAACTCACTTAGTCATGCACGCGATGGGGTGGCAGCCATTGTTGGAGTATACTAGACCCTGGTGATATTTCCAGCGACGAACTATTCTAATATGTGGACTAGTTGAGTATTAACATGTTTGTGTTATATCTCTAGCATATGACATTCGGCCACGTAGTCCTTGCATTGTATAACCTTAGTATGAATAACATCATTTATGGATTAGCTAGTTTAGCCCTCCATCATTTTCGCTTACTCTAACATTTGTATGCTTGCAACATGCATTACACACGCGCACACACTTTCTAAGCTTCATAGTAAGCTTATGCATGTTCATCATGTTCAGGTTATGCTAGACCATAGCAGCATTGAGGCAGGAGTATGTGCCCGATCTTATGGAGTTTTGTTAAATCATGTATTTTCCTTTTAGCAATGTACTCAAAGATTATATTAGTGGATATATGGTGATGATGTTTTATGATTTGGGTACACTTGTGTTTATGCTCTTTTACAAAAATAAAAAATAAAAAATTCACCTTGAAAATCCTCCTTCTAGGATCCGAGGATTGAAACGTGGCGTGTGGGAGTTGGGAGCCGAGAATAGGGTAGTACGGAGGCTATTGGCACCAGATTCGCCGACTGGGAATTTTGTGAGCCTGGTTCCCGAGTTTAGGGCATGACAACTACCCCTTTTAGTATACAAGTAGAGCAATCAACGAGTTGGAGGGTTGTCTTAGTAGATTTTAATTCACCAAGCCCTAATTATTCATACACTGAGTAGGGAATGAGGTAACACTTGCTCCCAAGTCTGCAAGGCTTGTTCAATATGAAAATTCCCTATGATATATGAAATTGTAGGGCTTCCCGGATCTTTGTATTTGGGGGAGCATTTTGTTTTATGATATCGCTTATTTCATCAAAACGCCTTCTTTTAAACATTTAATTTGTGTTTAACCGTGCAAAGGTCCTTAAGAAACTTGGCATAGGACGAAATTTTCTTGATCACATCCAATAAGGGAATATTGATTTGGGCTTGTTAGAAAAAATTTAAGATGTCTTGGTTCTCCGATGGCCACATTGATGTGACAAGGTGTTGGGGTAACAGAGTCATAGGCTTATACTCATGCACTAGCTCTTCATCGTGTGGAGCCGTACTAGGCCATCATCATCCTTAGATATGTCTGAATCCTAGGGTGTGTCGACCTTCATTGGAACAATCTTGTCAATCTCCTTTCCACTTTTAAGTGTGGTGATGGACTTAGCTTGCTCCACATGTGGGTTAGGAGGATTAAAATTACTTACCTCATATTATCTTTTTGGGTTAAGCTGTGATTGGGCTAGAAAGGTCCATTTCTCATTAACAGTCAAGTGTGATTCAATCCTTGAAACTGACATTTTATGATTGTTTATGCCCTGCATGGTGGTTTGATTGAATTGCATTTGCCCTTGCATGAATTCTTGCAATGTGTCTTAAAGGGTCCTCTTATGTGGTTACACTTGTAGTGCGCTTTGAGGTGCAGGGGGGAGCCTTGGGGAGAGTGCTTACATTAGCAGTTGGCCTATTTTTCCAACTGAAGTTGGGATAATTCAGCTAGCTTGGATTGTAGATGTTAAAATTAAGAACACTAGATGGGCCTTGATAAGCATTCACGGCATTTACTTGAGCTCAATACATCTTGAAATGCCATGATTGTGGGATATTCCTTTGTAAGGTATGCATCTCTCTCACATATGCCACAAGCACTCTCAACAACTACATTGCTAGGTTGGACCGCTTTCATCTTCTTGAGTTTCATGTCCTCAAAATTTTGGATAAGACCCTTAATCTTAGCATTTACATTGTCTTCCTCCTTAAGGACGTATATTCCCAATTTCTCTTTAGACATAGGCTTGGCATTAACTATGCAGTTTTAGCTAACTTATTAAAGTAATCCCATCCTTCAATGAGATCTTTGGTCATGAACTTGCCATTGCACATCATCTCGACAAATTTGGCGTATATTTGAGTTAAGTCCATTATAGAAGAAACTAATTACTTGCTAAATTTCATACCCATGGTGTGGATATGCAATTAAGAGTTCCTTGAATCTCTTCCAACATTGAAAAAATATATTGTCCTTTTTTTGGTAGAAATTTATGATGACACACTTTAAAGTGTTGGTTTTATGAACCAAGAAATTTTTTTTGAAGGAACTCTCAGGTCATCTCAACCCATGTGCCTATTGAGCACGGTCTTAATGAATGGAGCCATGACTTGGCTCTCTCCTTTATGGAGAAGGGAAATAACTTAAGTCGAATTACAACTTTGGAGACGTTGTTGTAATGCAACGTTGTTATAATCTCATCGAATTCCTTGAGATATAAATATGGATGTTTTGAATCAAGTCCATAGTATTTAGGAAGGAGTTGCATCACTCCTAGTTTGAAATCTAAATTACCTACATTAACTGGGAAAATCATTCAAGACAGTGTGGTTGTCCTTGCTGGTTGTAGGTAGTTTATCAAAGTTCTGACCAAAGGAATGTAGTGTGCCTTGTTCTCATTACGCATCATCTTAGTCAGTGGCATATTAGGTTCAACATCAACATTCTAATTAAAGTGTGGCTCTTTCTTAGCCATGTTTGGAGCATTCAAAGCCATGATTTACGATGGTTCATGAGTATTCAGGTATTTTTGAACTCTACGGTGAATGGAGAGCATGTCGACTAAACCTCATTCGCTTATAAGTCACTGTGTATGGTGCCTTACCCACTTGGGCATGAACCACAAACATAAAAACTAAGTTTTAAACCTAAAGCTAAGAATTGAAATCCTACAGTAAAAAAATAAATTCAGAAGTTATTAAATTAACTAGAGTAATTAAGAAATATATGAAAAAACTAGAAAAGCAGGAAACCAAGTTACCCGTTAGAAGAACTAGGGTTAGAGAATTCTGCGTAATAAGAAACAAAAATTGTTAGTGTTCTAAAAAAAGAATCCTTCAAAAACCTATCTAGAAATTCTAGGACTAGAACCCTAGGTTAGATGTTGAGACTCAAAGATTGCATATTTAACCCTTCAATTACATTAATTTTCTTGGCATTTAATTGATAATTTGATTTAATTATATACATTTTTGTCATGCGAGGTGATTTGAAAGCCTATGATGAATATGCGCTTAAAATGATGGATTTAGAGGAATTGAAGATTTAGAAGTCATTAATGAAGAATTCACATACCAAAGATCCAAAGAAACCAAGTGGAGAAGGAAGTCACAAGTGCAAAGTGTAGAAAAAATAGAAACTGCTGAACTCATTATAGATGACATCGAACACCCTTCGATCCCATCGTGGTAATTGTTCGATGCCATCGAAGCCTATTCGAATGCATCGAGACTTACAGGAATTTCAAGTTTGGTTGCTGGACTAATTAGCACGATTCTTCAATCCATTGCAGAATAGCTCGATTCATCGAAGACTAGTTTGATTACATCGAAACATGTTCGATGGCATCGAGAATTTTGAGGATTTATGGAGCAACTCATTAGTTAGTTTCTGGACATTTTTCGAGTCATCAAAGGCATTTTAATGCAATCAAAGATGTCTTCGATCCCATTGAAGCATGTTTGATGGCATCAATAACTTACACAGTGCGAAAAGGCATGACTTCCGAATTCGATTTAAATCGAGAATCCATGTTCGGTGACATTAAAGGCGTTATGTAGAGTGTGTAAATTTGAGGTTGTTTATGAACTTTTTTGAGGCGGTGCAAAAGTTTGAGTCACAAAACTATTTAAAGGAGTCCTTAGGCTATTCCAAATCATTTTCTAATGCTTGAAAAGGGAGAGAAGGCCTAGGGACAACGTTATTTCACTTCGATTTATTCACGGTTCTAGTAGATCTTTTTGCTTTTCTTCTAGGATGTTAGTCTTGTCAGGTTAATCTCTTAGCTAAGGCTAAGGGATGAAACCTACAGTTTATTTTAATGTTTATCTTACTTTGATTCAAGTTTATGTTGTATTTCATTGATTTTTAGTTTGATTTAAGGAATATTTTTAGTTTTCTATGGTTTATTGTGACTCCAATTATAGTTGATGCTATGAGAACTTTGAATATCTTCTTACTAATTTTAAATTGTGTGATGTGTATAAGTCGTTATTCACCATCGTCTCTTGGGCATGGTGGATAATTGAATTCCTTGCCATCGTTACAATTAAACGAATATTTGGGAAGTAATCTAATGAAAGTTCAGATTCTATTTTAATCGCTCTATCATCCGATTGGATAGGATAAGACTTTGATTTCAATCAAGTTATCGTTGAATCAAGTAGATTGAATATTGAGATTGCTATAGGTGGATTCCTGGATCCTTAGTCTTTTATCTTTATTATTTAAAAATCTTTTCTTAAATCGTTAGATTAAAAATCCAGACCAACCAAGTTAAACATAGATTAGTTCTTGACCATGTCTCCCATTCCCTGTGGATTCGACCTTGTTCTCACTGAGTTATTACTACATCGCGACCCTACACTTGGGATTGTGAATAAGTTTTTGGTGTCGTTGCCTGGGAGTGGCGTTGAACACGATTAGGTTTAGGTTGTTTAGGTTTGATTTTTTGTTTTAGGGTAGATTTCTCTAGTTTTTTTGAATTTTCCAACCTAGGATTTTTAGAAATTTCTTTTAGGATTTTATTTTTAGGGCTTATTTTTTCTTTTCTAATATTACTAACGTTATTTATTATTTTTTTATTTTGTAGGATCTTCTATTTTAGTTCTTCTTCTTCTTCTTCTCTCTCTCTTTCTCTCTTTTAATTGTTGTAGGATTTTTCTATAAATTTTATTTTTAAGGTTTCACCATGTACATACAAGAGGGGACATGTAAGTATGCTAAGCTACTTCTAAAAGATGAGAGATACCGTGAAGGGCTGTCAGATGATTATGTTTGAACAAAACCTATGTCTCGAAAATTTTCTAAAACCATTATTGAGAACCAAACTAAATATAATGCTCTACTGGTTAAGAAGTCTATACGCAATCATATGCGGGAGAATAATTACACTCTAATTAAGAAAACATTACGTGATTATTGGAGTGAGAACAATTGTCTTCCATCCAGCAATAAGAAAACAATGAGTGATTATATTATGGGTGATAATGCGTACCAACAACTATCAAACCCTCCCACATATGACCCATATGACTATGATTAGTGGAAACATCAACATTGGAGAGATAGACCAACAATAGATTATAGTGACTATTTTCTTGGATCCCCTACTTATGATATCCAACTAGAAACAATCCAAGAGGATTCACTTCAAAACAACATGGATGCTCAAGAACAATTCAACCAATTTGTAGCACAATCAATAGTAGACATTGCAAAATCTATAGAATTGATTGAATCAACCATTCTGGAACATCGGTCACACCTTATTGATGAGGAATATGCTAGTTTATCCTAGGCTCAACCCAATCTAGAAACACAACGCAAGGAAATTGATCCTAACTCGCTTGTAGAGAAAATTGAAATTGAGAATGAGGAGTTGGATTATGATCATGAGTATACGGTTCAATTTTTCAAAGAATCAATCTTAACGACAGTCTAAGTTAATGATCAAGAGACACGGATATTTTTCAAACATAGTAATGTTGACCCACTCCACCTACATGACACGCATGATTCTAATGTGGAGGATGAGTCCCTTTCGACTGACCTTTCGACTCTTTTGAGGTGTGCTTGGCCCACTCACCTGATTTAGATTATGATATGATTAGGGAGATGGACAACTTGCTTGATACGACTCCGGTATTTGAAACTACCCAATGGAGGCCACCATTTGAGCAACCACTCATTGACGATACAAAGTCTTTATTGATTAGTATCAAGGAACCAAGTCTTAACATTAAATCTTCTCCTACTGATCCTCAATCTGTTTATGTAGGACAAAGCGAGATGTATTTGGTGACGATTTACTCCCATCGAGAAGAAGGGAAAGAAAGTATGCTTCCCTCTATTCTCAAAGAAGATGGAGTCCTTGGGCATATCATCACAGACCTCAATGTGGAGAATAAGCCCCTGTCAGTTGAATGTCTCGACTCTTTAGAAATTTTTTTATCGCACTTTGAGGATTGTAATGACTATATGATAAAGATGTTGCTATCAAAATCTAGACCACCCTCCACTCGATGCTTCCAACCCTTACTAAGCCCTAGTCCTGCACAAAAGCGGTGAGCAAAGGAGACCCTTGCTTAAACAAGGGACCCTCCGATGCCTAAGTCAGGTCAAGGGAATCTGAGTCTAAGTTGAGTTGTAGAGAGAGAGAGAGAGAGTGTGTGCGAGATATTGCGTACATGTCTACTCTTCGAAAGATGCTACTTATACCCTCTCGCTTAGGATGGGCGTGTTCGCGTAAGTAGGCCCATCTTGGGTCATTCACCACATCCTGCAGGTATTCACCAAGTCGCGTGAGCAATTCGGCCACCTAGTCATTCAGTGGTCCTACAGACATGGGCGGTTGAGTAACTGTCACCAATCTTACAGTAGTAGGACACCTCACAGTCCCCCTCATTAGTAGATTCCACTCTAAATCCTGAGCCGACCACCTCGGCCTCAGATCACTCCAAGTCCCGAGTTAGTCATCAAGGCCTCGGGCCTCAGAGCGAAGGCATAACGAATGTCGGGTTGGAAGTCCGACCTCTGCCTATCCTTATAACTTTGAGCGTAGTCTTGTGCCTCAAGTCGGTTTGGAATGGCCTTAGGCCTCGGAGTTCAGATGTCTCTGATCTTCCCATAACATAAGACATAGTGAATGCCTTGTAAGACAATACTTCAGTAGATCTTACTTGTGAGACTCGTATCTCGGCTTGTACCGTTCTATAGGCTTCTGCGGTCCTCCCAGTCAAATTTTAGTGACTCGCGATCTGTAATCGGCATTTGCGTGCAACCCTGAGTCGCACCCAATCATTCCGAGTCGACTCAACTAGAGACTTGTAGCCTTGCGACTGTGCCGAGGCGATACTAGGGCTAGGAGATGTGGGCCCGCATTCAGTTCGAGAAAATGCCATACATTTGTAAACCCCAGGGAAACATGTCAAATCATTCACATCACTAGTCAAAGTATAACCACCCTCCCCAAAGTCAACTCTCTCTCTTACAACCAAGTACACCCATCACTCACCCATCTCTCTCTCTCTCTCTCTCTCTCTCTCTCTCTCTCTCTCTTACAACCTCTCTCTCCCTCATTCTCCAAGCAACCCATGTCCAAGCTTCCATGAGAGAAGCTAGTGTGGCCCACCTTCCCACCTCCCATCTCCATCATCCAAAGATCATCTCAACCGTTAAAATTGTTCCTTTGGAGCTCTATCATGCATTGGCGGAAGAAGGAAGAGGAGATTAAAGGTGGGTGTCCAAAGCATTTGATTTTGATGTAGGGTCTATAGGATTTGGGACCCACTTGATGTATATATAGTATAGGTAGGGCCCATAGTGGCGAGGTCCCTCTCGTTCACCAATTTCCCTCTCATTTTCTCTATTCCTCTCTCTCTATCTTTTTCCCTGATTTTTATGGCCCACTTTGATGTATGTTTCGCATCCAAGCCGTCGACCAAGCAGGAACACCGTCCAGTGGCAGCACTTGCTGCTCGTCCTTGATCGGACCCTGGACGAAGGGAAAACATCTTTATTAGCTTGATTGGTGGGCCACCACGTGGACCCACCTGATGTACATGATGTATCTAGATCGTTCAGACGATGTGGTCTGGATGGTGGCAAACATAGACGTCCATCCTTGCATCCCCAGCAGTAGTAACTGCTGTATGGACGTTGGCTTGATATTAAAAAAAATAATAATAAAAAAATAATAAATAAAATATAATATTATAATATACTATAGATGGCCAGGGACCCACCTAGCTGAATGGTTGGTGTACGTTACCCATCAGTTTTGCTGCTGATGATTAACGTCAGCAAGTCCCGTGGACTCCATCCACACCGTCCGTCCACGTGTGACGTGTGGGACCCACTTGCAGCATGGGTTGCATCCACACCGTCCATCTGGACATGGGGTGTGGGATCCCATGTGATGTATTGTTTCATCCAGCTGTCCATTGGCCAGGACAGTGGAATCCACCTATATATATATTTGTTATATCCCGCACAGTGCATATGTTTGGACGTGGCCCACCCCACATGTGTGGCACATGTGGGATGGGACCCAGCTTGGTGTACATATTCTATATCCACCGTCTGTCCAGTTTGCTGGACGGTGGACGCCACCTTGATATATGTGTTTATATTCACACTGTCTAATTGAGGTGTGGGCCACATGACACGTGTGACACGTGTGGGCAGGTTGGACCCACCTTGATGTAAGTGTCTTTTATCTACACCATCCGTCCATTTTGTCAGATCATGGGGCCACCTTGATGATGTGTTTGTCTAGACCATCTATAACATGGGGTGCACCAAGATGTATGTGTCAATATTCTCACCATCCATTTGGACGGTGCTGATTAGAGCCGACCCTAATGTATGTGGCTTACATCCACGCTGTCCATTTGTTTGGGGCTATGTGGGCCTCTACCTTGATGATGTGTTGTATACCACACCTTCCATCTATGTGTGGTCCACCTCGATATATGTATTTTATATTTACGTTGTATGTCCGTTGCCCACCGTGATATATGTGCTAAATCCAGACCGTGCATCCATAAGGCCATATGATGTATACCCACACTGTCCACATGGGACGTGGGCCCCATGTGATGTATATGTTTGATCTAAATGGCCCAATCTGATGTGTATAAGGCCCATTTGGCAAGGTCTGATGTGATGTATGAGAGGCCCATATGTGCGGCCCAATGTGATATATTTGTGACCCATTTGGTGAGGTCCACTATGATGTAATTGTGGCCCAGGTATGAGGCCCATTTTGATGTATTTTCGTCCCATTTGGTAAGGTCCATTGTGATGTATTTCCGTCCCATTTGGTAAGGCCTATTAAGTTATATTTTTGGCCCATTTGGTAAGGCCCATTGTGATGTATTTCCAGCCTATATGATGAGGCCCATTTTGATGTATTTTCGACCCATTTGGTAAGGCCCAATGAGTTGTATTTTCTGGCCCATGTATTGCTACCCATTGTGATGTACATGAGGTCCACGGGTGAGGCCAATATGATGCATATGTAGCCCATAAGTGAGGCCCATCATGATGTGTATTAGGCCCTTGAGAGAGGCCTATGGTGATGTGTATTGGACCATTACGTGAGGCCATGGGCCCACTATATGTTTGGCTCTATGTGGGCCACTCAGTGGGAGCAATGTTCGTTAAACGTCCACATTGATGTGCAATGATAGTTAAATGTCCACATTATGACCTTCCCTTAGGCCCTTTATCAAGGCCGATTCCGATTGCCAAAGTCGATCATCAAGGCCAATTGTCGAGGTCGAATACTGATACCGATTATGACTATGTGACAGCATAGCATCATGATACCTTCACCTTAGAGCCCACCTTGTGTATATATTAGGCCCCATAAGGAAGTCCAGTTTATTGCGCGATAGAGAGGGTAAAGAAGCCCACTTATTGTACTTAGACTCAGCTTTGCCTCAGTGGGGGATATTATGACGCTCCATCATTGTTGTACACGTCAACGGGCACACGTGGGCAGACACTGATGTGGGCGGGGCCTGAGAGCCTGTGCGAGCTACCAGTGATTGGCAAGATATTGTGCTGGTAGGCTACTGTGCACACAATGAAGGTAGAACTTTATCCCACATCGAAACATTGTCCGATGTTATGGTGTCTATAAGTTGGATTCCTTCCTTAACTATCGTGACGTGTTCTGAATCCATGAGCTTCGATAAAGAAGTCTATATCACCCCTTGCCATAGACAGAAGGATATGCAGTATTAGGTTTTGGTGTATCCACTATTTAGAGTCTATCTTGATATTTGGACTAGATCCGCCGTCCTTCTGTGAACCCCAGCATTTGTGTGCATATTGTGAGGGATGATTAGTAAAGCATGTGCCACTGGGCTAAGATGTTTATTGGACTCCTTGTGAGTTGGAGTTGCCCCACATGATCACGCGATACGCGCAGGTTTGATACATAGCCTAAATACAGCTGATGGTATTTGTGGACTCGTCAAGATTTGCTTATTGCATTACATTCTCAGCATATGATATTTGGCTTACTATGTCTCTGCATTGCATATCTGACCTACATTATTTTCTAGTATATGCTATTGGCTCATTATGTTTTTGCATTGCATAGTCTGGATAAGGCATATGGTATTTATGGACTTACTAACATGTTTCCACATCACTTTGATATTGTATGATTTATGGATTGCCAGTATTTCTACTTACTCTGACATATATATGCTTAGCACGTGCATCATATACACTTTCACCACCCTCTAAGCTTTCTATAAGCTTATGCATGATAGATGCGCGTATGTGGCGTTAGGTTGCAGTAACATTGAGCTTGGAGCGTGCAGCGGTCTTCTGGATCTTTGATTTTGACATATGTATTTCCCTTTCTGCATTGTATTCAAATGTTTATATTAGTGGATATGTGATGATGATGTTGCCTTGTGATTTGGGTAAACTTGTGGTTATGCTTATTACGAGATAAATGTATGTTGGAAAATCTTCCTTATAGGATCCCAGGATCGGAAAGCTGGTGTATGGGAGTTGGGAGCCAAGAATGGGGCACTATGGAGGCTGTCGGCATCTTATTCGGTGATCAGAAATTTTGTGAGCCCAGTTTCTGAGTTTAGGGAGTGACAGAAGTTTGTATCAGAGTATAACTTAGGAATACCTAAGGATAACATCACATATCTACTGATAGCTACCCTGCACTATATGATTGTTGAGAACTTAGAATGGTTAGATTCCTGAGTTCAAATAACTTAAAGATTTTCTCACATAGCTCAATACCGTTGAGATTATGAGGCTGCATAGTATTCCAATTTCGATCGTTTCTGATTCGAAATCCAATGATTAATGGAGTCATCATAGCGTTGATGAGGCATCCTGAGGGTGCGAGGTTCAGATTAGAGATTGCTATTTGTTTATAGATTGATTATGCCTTGTATGGTATTGATTATTATATGTATAAGTCGATGCTTCCTCTTCCCTTGCTTTGTCATGTGTGATAGTAAATTTTGAGGACAAAATTTTTATTAAGGAGGGGAGAGTTGTGAGACCTGTATCCTAGCCCATACGTTTCCATAGGCTTTAGCAGTTATCCCGGTCAAATTCTGGCAACTTGCGATCTTTAATCGACATTTGTGCACGACCCTGAGTCGCACCTAGTCATTCCGAGTCGACTCAACCCGATACTTGTACCCTTGTGACCGCGCCGTCTCCGCGGTTCTGATGCTGCATCTTGCACGCTGAGGCAATACCCGGGCCAGGAGTGTGGGCCCGCGTTCAGTTTGAGAAAATGCAACACATTTGCAAACCCAAGAGAAACATATTAAATCGATCACATCACTAGTCAAAGTACAACACCTATCCCTAAGTACAACCACCCTCCCCAAAGTCAACTCTCTCTCTTACAACCAAGTACATCCATGACTCACCTATCTCTTTCTCTCTTACAACCTCTCTCTCATCTCTCTCTCCCTTATTCTCCAAGCAACCCATGTCCAAGCTTCCATGAGAGAAGCTAGTGTAGCCCACCTTCCTACCTCCCATCTCCACCATCCGAAGATCATCTCAACTGTTGAAATTGTTCCTTTTGAGCTTTAGCATGCATTGGCGGAAGAAGGAAGAGGAGATCAAAGGTGGGTGCCCATAACTTTTGATTTTGATGTAGGGCTCACAAGATTTGGGACCCACTTGATGTATGCATAGTATAGGGGGGCCCATAGTGGCGGGGTCCCTCCCCTTCACCGATTTCTCTCTCGTTTTCTCTATTCCTCTCTCTGTCTCTCTCTCTCTATCTTTTTCCTTGATTTTTATGGCCCACCTTGATGTATGTTTCGCATCCACACTGTCCACCAAGCAGGGCCACCACCGTCCTGTAGCAGCACTTGCTACCCATCCTTGATTGGACCCTGGATGAAGGGAAAACATCGTTATTAGCTTGATTGGTGGGCCATCATGTGGACCCACCTGATGTACGTGATGTATCCATACCGTTTAGACGATGTGGTCTGAACGGTGGTAAACACAGACATCCATCCTTGCATCCCCAGCAGCGGTAGCTGCTGTATGGACGCTGGCTTGATATTTAAAAAAATAATTAAAAAAATTAATAAATAAAATATTATATTATAATATACTATAGATGGCCATACGTGGGACCCACCTAGCTGAATGGCTGGTGTACGTTACCCAGCAGTTTTGCTACTGATGATTAACGTCAGCAAGTCCTGTGGACTCCATCCACACCCTCCATCCACGTAGGACGTGTGAGACCCACTTATAGCATGGGTTGCATCCACACCATCCATTTGGACGTGGGGTGTGGGATCCCATGTGATGTATTGTTTCATCCAGCCAGGACAGTGGAATCCACCTATATATATTTGTTATATCCTGCACCATCCATATGTTTGGATGTGGCCCACGCCACACATGTGGCACGTGTGGGATGGGACCCAGCTTGGTGTATATATTCGATATCCACTGTCCATCCAATTTGCTGGACGGTGGACGCCACCTTGATATATGTGTTTATATTTGCACCGTCTAAATGAGGTGTGGGCCCACCCCACACGTGTGACACGGGTGGGAAGGTGGGACCCACCTTGATGTAAATGTCTTTTATCTACATCACCCGTCCATTTTGTCAGATCATGGGGCCACCTTAATGAGGTGTTTGTCTAGACCATCCAGAACACAGGGCGCACTAAGATGTTGAAATTGTGGTAATGACCGCTTTAGTTGAAGTAGGAATATGCCAATATGTCCTAGAGGGGAGTGAATAGGACTTTTTAATATTTTATGACAATTAAAAATCCTATCATTCTTATCCTAAGAAAATATGCATGCATCAGGATTTCTTCAGAGTAACTCTAATGGCTTCCAAGCCTAATAGAGGATCCAATCATAAAACTATTTGAGAGATAAACAAGATGCAAATCAGTTTATGATGGATGTGATTGTGTGTGTGAGGTGTGATCTCAGATAGTCAAGTATGAAAGCATTTAAGGAAATCATATAAACAATAGAAGACAATAGCAATCTCAAACATAGTCATTTTTATAGTGGTTCGACTACTTGTCTACTCCACTTTCAGCGGACGCACTCAACCCTTGAGTGTACCGGATCTCACTAAAGGAGGTTTCACAATAGGTTCACCTCAAACTGGAGGTTTTAAATCAGGTTCACCTCTAACCAGTACAACCTACACTTAGGCTGACACGTGTCTGCACGACACAGTTTATGCCCCACACAGGAGCAAGGGTCAACACACATCACCCAAGTTTTAGGCCACATAGGCTAGGGATTCTCATAAGGAACCTCAACAGAGGTTTCACAATAGGTTCACCTCAAACCGAAGGTTTCAAATCAGGTTCACCTCAAACCAGTTTACGCTCTCCGCAGAGCAAGGGTTAACACAAAGCACCCCCATCTACACTCCCGTCGGAGGCCTCTTATGAGGGCTTGCAAGGGGTGAGAAACACCTTAGACCCAATCCTACAAAAGGAATGATCACAAGGGTCCTCTGGACTCTAATGACTTATAGATAAGTAGACGAGCCCCATTCAGCGTATTTGATGAAGATCTCCTCCTTTGATGATGAAGAATCTTAGCTCCCTTTAAACGTAACTCAGAAGATGTACCAATACAAGGCGACGGGTTAGGTCAAGGTTATGATGGAATCCTACTCTATTAAATGTTTTCCTATAGAGGAGATAGAGCGATTTCAATCATCTATGCATTCAAGGCATCCTAGCTTAATGATCTGCCATTAAGGTGGTAGCTGTAGGATCCTTGAATGTGGAAGTTCATTCCCCAATCCACTCTATTGATTGTCAATGATGAGGGTGGATTGGAGGATGAACTCCCATGAGAGAAAAGGCTTAGGGTATATGATATAGGGTTAAACACACAAAAGCACTCTCTATTTTCTCTCTCAACAACCAAGGGTAAGCTCTCATTACATAGGTAAAAGGTTCCAATGGATATAAAATGGTCACATTTTTTATAGAGTTCCATATCATCGTGTAGGGTCGATATCATCGAGGGTATACTCTCAATAGCATCGACTGGCCGCTCGATGACACGAACTCAAGTATCAAACGCTTTTAAAAACCTTGTGCCAACTGATCAAGGAAATTGAACGGGCATCGATGTCATCATATTTCAAACTCCAATCTCATCGACACGAGGTTCGATTCCTCGACATTTGAAAAATGTGAGAGCAAATGCCTTTGAAATATTTCAGGTAAATGATATGATCGAGCATCACTTGATGTCATCAGAATTTGAATATCAATGATATTGAGGGCAGTGTCGATTCATCGATAATTCTAAGAAATTTTCCTATAAGCTTGCTAGATAGTTTGTGTCCATATTCGATGACATTAACCATGCCTCGATATGATCAATATTTGAATATCAATTTTATTGAGTGGCCCTCGATCCAAGAAAAAACAACCTGAAAAACTTACTGGATAGAAATGCATCCTAATCCAATATCATCAAAGGGCTTTCGATATCATCAAGATTTGAATTCCAAGGATATCAAGGAGCTCTTCGATATATCGAGGATTACATGATTTGCCTTAGTAGAATTTTGGACATAACAGACCGGATGTCGATTTTATCAGGTCTACTAGATGGACTCGAGATTCAAATTTCGATTATATCGAATTATCTATCGATACATTGATAATTCCATACAGAGATCTTTGTAGTTGCTGGACACCTTATGTCCTCATTTCGATAATATTGAGTGAGCTTCGAGGACATCGACAATAGGGTTCGATTTCATCAAACCATTTGTCGATAAATCGACAAAGGTAGAAAACTTAAAGATTTTCCTATTTTTTGAAAAGAGTTTTCTAGTAAAAAACCTTAGGTGTTCTATTCAGTTTTAGTGGTTTTAATTACCTGGTGTTTGGGGACATGGGATGTGAGGCTAAGATTTACCTATGGTGAGTTCGGGCACACATCAAGTTGAGGCAGACGCTTGATCAATCTTCTTATGGGTCTCCTCTGTCTGACTGACTCAACAATCATGCTAATTGAGAAACTGAGGCACTTTTAATCTCCCTCTTTGTCAATTACGTGACAAAACACCCTAGAACAACTTCTAGACAAATACCCTAAATTGTGTGTACATGAACTTGACACAATTTTACAAAGTTATCTAGTTTGCACATACACACATTCAGTAGTTGCTCCCCCTAATAGCAATCTCCCCTTGTTGTCTTTCAGCTGCTCCCCCTACCACCTGCACCACCATCCACAAATATATACACATAAATTTTATCCAGGGGTGTGGATTTGTTCTCCCCCCTTTTGTCAGTCATTGGCAAAGGATAACATAACAATGGATATTGATTGAAGTTGAAGCATACGGGAGAAACAAAATGCAGGAAGGATAAGCATAATAGATAGATGTAGAAGAACATTTCGTTATAGGAAAACATGTATGCATATTAGGGCAAAAAAGAGCAGTGAAATAAGCAGATAATATGAAGATAAAGATTAACCATCACACACCACAGTCGATATAAACCAGATAAATCAGGGGATTGCAAAATATAAACATGGCAGTAAATAGATACGAATTATAAACAGCCATAACCCAAAATATCAAAAATAGGTATTGCCCAAGGTTGGTAGTAGTATAACCTCCATGCCAAACAAAATAAAAACGAAGCCCATCCATGGGCACCCAAAGAAAAACACAAGTATTTAGCCCATCCATGGGCATATACATATCCAAAAGTAAGAAACTTGTTAGATTATGTAGGTTAGTAAGTCATCACATACACTCATGTGATCATAGGGCATTCAAAAAGATACCCATGCTCGTACATTGAGATGAGAGTAGGGTGTATGTGATGGCACACAGACTGTCTATATTATAGCGGAGGTGTGAAGGAGGATGGTGCTGTATCATCGCGTCTGCAGGTGATCAAATCCACCAATTACTGCACCGATTGCTACACGCTAGACATCATCCTCTCCAAGACTGAGAACCTCGCATCATGTCCCCCAAGCTTTTCTTCTATCCGAGCTAATCCCCACTGCGTTGCACCTACCCGATCTTGGTGAAACTTGACACGTTGGGTCGGAGTTGAACCACTCGGATCTGGAGCAGGCTGTGGCTCCACAGGATCTTCACCAGTTGGTGTTGTGCCTTCTCCCATTTCTCTACCTTCATGAATAGCCTCCTCAGATTCCTCTTCCACATAGCTGTGAAATTTAAGGTCCAATTTTCGTATATTGACCTTGTTAAAGTGTTGGAGAGGACGCTCAGGATCATTTATTTGAGGAATACCAATTATATCACAGATTACATGAATGATGTGGGGAAAGGGCAAATATACTGCTCTGGACTGGTGGATGACACTTGCTATTTGGTGAAGGATCAAGGTAGGTAGAAAAAGTTTGACTCCAGTGGCAACACAATACATAATCATGGTCATGAACCAAGTAAGATCAGTGTGATTGGGTCCACAAGGATAAATATTTGAGCAGAATATCCCATGCAAGATACGGTATCGAGGATGCATATTTCTTTTAAGGCATTCCCTTGATACCATGGGATATCTCGACCCTGGCACAGGAATTTTGTAATTGTAGACTGAGTGATAGGATTTTCAAGATCAAGGTCAGACAATCCAACTAGAGACAAAGTTAAATCAAGAATGCTAGCGATGGATTCTACAATAATCTCAACACTATCATCTCCAACTGTAACAGTAAAGGATGGTGGTTCTAGTGTTGGAGAATGATAGTATGCAAAGAAGCGATAGGTTCGCTCAATATAACATGCTCCCCCGAAATCAAGAAGAGGTAGCCAGTTGATTGTCTCTAACAGAGCTTCGATATTATAGGATTTTATGCATTCCAAGTCGACCCTACGCTCATACACCAAGCACCTCCCTGAGTATTTTTCAAGTATGTGTGGAGGAGGACCCACAACAGTATGTGGCAGTGCTAGTGCTTCAGCCGGAGCTTCCCTACGAGACGACTGCTGAGTAGAGGAGCTTCGTGGACGTGCAAGGGATCGTTAAGACTGAACCCTTCCCCTTTCTCTTGAA
The DNA here is from genome assembly GCF_029962835.1 of Magnolia sinica. Taxonomy (NCBI): domain Eukaryota; kingdom Viridiplantae; phylum Streptophyta; class Magnoliopsida; order Magnoliales; family Magnoliaceae; genus Magnolia; species Magnolia sinica. Next base: position 82,101,907 of record NC_080576.1, on the reverse strand, counting down.
GCCATGAATTTCTTTCTGATAGGCCGAGATGACACACTGATGGCTGGAGACTTGCCTTTCTCCTTGCTCATTAGAACAACTCAGAAGGAAGTGTCATAGAAGAAAGAATCTGAGGACCTTGTGAACCGACCTGAAATTTCCAACTAGAAAGGCCTTAGCACAACACAATATGCTTTGAGGAATCAAGAGTATGTGTTAGAGACTACCTGATTTAAGACACTTTACATGGCATATGGTTGACAAACGATGAGAGCCACAAAAGAAAAACCTAGAAAAATCGAGCAGGGAAGCAAAATGAATTTTTCCCGCTCGAGTGCCTTTTATCGGGCGGCACACTTCGATATCATTGAACATTGTTTCAATGATATCGATTGACCCCATTCGATGTTATTGAGGATGTCTTCGATAACACTCTCGATCATGTGACTCTTCCCATTCCAGAGAGTTGTCGATGATATCGATGCTTGGTCAATTTAATTGATAGTCCACATGATTTATCGACAGACATATCAAGGGTGAATATTTTTCATTGTTCCACATTTCGACAAACTTTAATGTATAATATAGTATATCTTGAATCAACCAGTATACATAGTAAAATTTTATAATATAGTATATCTTGAATCAACCAGTATACATAGCAAAATTTTGTACAAGCATTGTACAATCTAAAAATTATAAACATCAGGATGTTTACATACAAAAAGAATGAGGTGAGGAACCTCAGATGTATCGTTAAAAGTTCATTAAAATTGCATCTTTTCAACATCTATCCAGATCCAGATGCATGACGTGAACATATTTTTCATGCTCAAATGTTTCTAAGCATATGGATCAGTCCTTCCTTTGCCTTTAATGACATAACAGTGGTTATTTGTGCCACAACCCTTCATCACAGATTTACCTGATAGGTTTAGGATTTCACATTCCTACTTGTTGAATGTAACCACATGCTCATTGTCACATATTTGAGAAATGCTCAGAAGATTATGTGTCAATCCTTTTATGCAAAAGGCATTCTCATTTTTTAGCAGATTTATTCCTTTGATAATTCCTTGTCCAATTACCTTAGTAGTGCTTTCGTCTCCATAGGTGACCATCCCACCATCAAGATTTGAATAGTTTGTAAGGAGAGATTTGTCACCTATGACATGTCTGGAGCACCCGCTATCCAAATACCACTTAGCATCATTGCCTGTTATATGATTTGAGTGAGTAACAAGACAATTTTCTTTTCTTTCACTACCCATTTTGTGACAGGATTTTTTATTATGGTTGTTTGTGTTTCTTTTATCAATTAGGTAACTGAATTGTGTTTCCTTGTCTCATACATTCATTAGTTTTCTTGTTTAATTCAACCACTTGATTCAATAACTCTTTCATTCTATTAGTCAATCCAAGTGGTGATGGATGTGTATCTCCTCTATCCATATTCCTAAGTGGACTCCTGACATTTTGTATTGTTCTTCTAGTTGGTCTGTATTTACCAATATGATTTTGACCAGAATTGTGTTGAGTCCTCCTAGGAGACATGCATTCAAACTTATAATGACTAGAATCACCACATGAATGACAGACATGAGTAGTTCTTGTTTTACTTCTTGAAGCACCAGGTTTTTCAGCCATTGGAATTGCATTTTCAGATTTTGTCTTGAACTTATCATATCCTAAGCCACTTTTGTCTTTTCTGGGTCTTCCCATCCCTAAGAGTTTTTCTAATTTCTCACCACTCTAGGAAAATTTATAGTTTAGATGAGCAGATTTTCTGGATTCTTCTAAATTAAACAGGAGTGTGTGATTTTCATTTTGAAGGAGCATGTTCTTATCTTTTAATAGCTCAACCTGTTTGTTTAATTTTTTAGACTTGGATTTAAGGAAGATATTGATTCTTTCTAGTCTATCATTATCTAAATGGTATTGCTGTAAATCATTAATTAGGTGTGTATTGATTTCCATTGTTTTATCCAGATCTTTTTGCAGCAATTCATTTTTATCTTCAGTTATTCCAAAGCTTTTAAGGATGTTGATGCTCTGAATGTAGAGTTGATTGTAAGCATCTTATATTTTATCCTGTTCTTCTTCTTCTTTCTCAGTTTCTCATTATCTGATGAAAATGATTCAGTGGCCTGCGGTTCTTCATTGTTCTTAGTTTCGATGGGAATAGTTGAGGTAGTAGAGACCATAAAAATTTTCAGAGATTTCTGGTCTCCATCGCTCTCTGAGTCTCTACATTTTGAGTTTGACTCTTCTGTGTCATTCCATGTGGCTGTCATTGTCTTTCCTTTGGTTTTTCTATTTGGGCATTCAGTAGACAGGTGTCCAAACTTTCAACAGATATAACATTGTGGTTCCTTAGACATTTTACCAGATTTACCTGTGAAATGTTTGTTGTCCACATCTCTTCCTTTAAATGGACGGCCATGATTTTTCTGAAAGAACTTTCTGAACCGTTGTGCTAGCAAGGCCACTTCCTCATCTTCGTTTTCTCTTTCACTTTCAGAGTCCTCATTTGTTATATTTTTTGAAGTTTTAAGGACATTAGTTTTGGATTTAGGGGCTTGTTTGAAGTGTAGTTCAAATGTTTGTAGGGAACCTACTAGTTCTTCTACTTTCATTTCATCTATGTTTCTACATTCTTTAATGGTCGTTACTTTAGGATTAAACCGTTCCGGTAATGATCTTAGCATTTTCCTATGGATTTTTGGGACCAGAACTTTTTCACCTAATGCACCTATGGAGTTGCAAATGATGTTCAGTTTTGTGAAAAACTCCATGAAGGCCTCATGCTCTTCCATTCTGAGACTTTCAAATTATGATGTTAGAAGTTGCAGTTTGGATCTCTTCACAGTGCTTGTTCCTTCATGGGTTGTTTCCAACAAGTCTCATGCTTCTTTAGCTGTCCCACACATACTGATTTGATTGAAAACTTCTTAGGACACAACACAATAGATAGCATTCATAGCTTTATCTTCAGATGTTTGTTTTTCTTTATTGAATGCTGTCCACATCTCTTTGAATTTTGGTTTGGTGATAGTTGCGCCATTTTCAAGTACTATTTCTTCAGTTCGTGGCACATATCCTCTTTCAACAATGTCCCCAGACATTATGATCTAAGGATCTCAGAAAGTAATGCATTCTAGCCTTCCAGTATGCATAATTTGATCCATCAAATACTAGAGGTCTAGTGACCGATGAGCCCTCTCCTTTGGCCATATTAGCAACTTTAGTCAAGATCACTCTCTAGGCGGTGAAGCCCTTAAGAGAGACCTTCCCTAATACCAAATGAAATTACACTAATAACCGCTTTAGTTGAAGTAGGAATATGCCAATATGTCCTAGAGGGGGGTGAATAGGACTTTTTAATATTTTATGACAATTTAAAATCCTATCATTCTTATCCTAAGAAAATATGCATGCATCAAGATTTCTTCAGAGTAACTCTAATGGCTTCTAAGCCTAATAGAGGATCCAATCATAAAACTATTTAAGAGATAAACAAGATGCAAATCAGTTTATGATGGATGTGACTTTGTGTGTGAGGTGTGATCTCAGATAGTCAAGTATGAAATCATTTAAGGAAATCACACAAACAATAGAAGACAATAGCAATGTCAAACACAGTCATTTTTATAGTGGTTTGACAACTTGTTTACTCCACTTCTGACGGACGCACTCAACCCTTGAGTGTACCAGATCTCACTAAAGGAGGTTTCACAACAGGTTCACATCAAATCGGAGGTTTTAAATCAGGTTTACCTCTAACCAGTACAACTTACACTTAGGCTAACACAACATGTCTGTACGACATAGTTTATGCCCCACACAGGAGCAAGGTTCAACACATATCACACAAGTTTTAGGCCATACAGGCCAAGGATCTTCACAAGGAACCTCAATGGAGGTTTTACAACAGGTTCACCTCAAACCGGAGGTTTCAAATTAGGTTCACCTCAAACCAGTTTATGCTCTCTATAGAGCAAGGGTCAACACAAAGCACCCCCATGTACACTCCCATCGGAGGCCTCCTATGAGGGCGTACAAGGGGTGAGAAACACTTTAGAACCAATCCTACAAAAGGAATGATCACAAGGGACTTCTGGACTCTAATGACCTACAAATAAGTAGATGAGCCCCATTCAGCGCATTTGATGAAGATCTCCTCCTTTGATGATGAAGAATCTTCAGCTCCCTTAAACCGTAACTCAGAAGATATACCAATACAAGGCGACGGGTTGGGTCAAGGTTATGATGGAATCCTACTCTATTAAATGTTTTCCTATAGAGGAGATAGAGTGATTCCAATCATCTATGCATTCGAGGCATCCCAGCTTAATGATCTGCCACTAAGGTGGTAGCTATAGGATCCTTGAATGCAAATGTTCATTCCCCAATCCACTCTATTGAATGTCAATAATGAGGGTGGATTAGAGGATGAACTCCCATGAGAGAAAAGGCTTAGGGTATATGATTTAGGGTTAAACACACAACATCACTCTCTATTTTCTCTCTTAACAACTAAGGGCAAGCTCTCATTAAATAGGCAAAAGTCTCCAACGGATATAAAACGGTCACATTTTTTATAGAGTTTGATATCATCGAGTAGGGTCGATATCATCGAGCGTATAGTCTCGATAGTATTGACTGACCGTTCAATGACACGAACTCAACTATTAAACGCTTTTGAAAACCTTTTGCCAAAAAATTGAGGAAATCAAACGAGTGTCGATGCCATTGAATTTCGAACTCTGATTTCATCGACACGAGGTTTGATTCCTCGACATTTGAAAATGTGAGAGCAAATGCCTTTGAAATATTTCAGGTAAATGATATGATCGAGCATCACTCGATATCATCGAAATTTGAATATCGATGACATCAAGGGCAGTGTCAATTCATTGATAATTGTAAAGAATTTTCTTATAAGCTTGCTGGACAGTTTGTGTCTATATTTGATGACATTGAGTACGCCTCGATATGATCGATATTTGAATAACGATTTTATCGAGTGGCCCTTGATCCGAGAAAAAACAACTTGAAAAACTTACTGGATAGAAATGTGTTCTAATCCAATATCATCGAAGGGCTTCCGATATCATCGAGATTTGAATTTTGAGGATATCAATGAGCGCTTCGATATATCAAGGATTACATGATTTGCCTTAGTAGAATTTTGGACACAACAGACCTGATGTCAATTTTATCGAGTTTGCTCGATGGATTTGAGATTTAAATTTCGATGATATCGAATTGTCTATCGATACATCAATAATTCCGTCCAGAGATCTTTGTGGTTGTTAGACATCTTATGTCCTCATTTCAATAGTATCGAGTGAGCTTCGAGGACATCGACAACAGGGTTCGATTTCATCGAACCATTTGTCGATAAATCAACAAAGGTAAAAAAGCTAAAGACTTTCCTGTCTTTTGAAAAACGTTTTCTAGCCAAAAACCTTAGGGTGTTCTATTCAATTTTAGTGGTTTTAATTACCTGGTGTTTTAGGACATGGGATGTGAGGCAAAGATTTACCTGTGGCGAGTTCGGGCACACATCCAGTTGAGGCAGACGCTTGATCAATCTTCCTAAGGGGCTCCTCTTTGTGGCTGACTCAACAATCACCCTAATTGACAAACCAAGGAATTTTTAGATGTATGTGTCTATATTCTCACCATCCATTTGGATGGTGCTGATTGGAGCTGACCCTAATGTATGTGGCCTACATCCATGCTGTCCATTTGTTGGGGGCTGTGTGGGGCCCTACCTTGATGATGTGTTGTATACCACGCCTTCCATCTGTGTGTGGTCCACCTCGATATATGTATTTTATATTTACGTTGTACGTTCATGGCCCATCGTGATATATGTGCTAAATCCACACCGTGCATCCGTGAGGCCATATGATGTATACCCACACCGTCCACATGGGACGTGGGTCCCATGTGATGTATATGTTTGATCCAAATTGCCCAATCTGATGTGTATAAGGCCCATTTGGCAAGGCCCAATGTGATGTATGAGAGGCCCATATGTGCGGCCCAATGTGATATATTTGTGACCCACTTGGTGAGGCCCACTATGATGTAATTGTGGCCTAGGTATAAGGCCCATTTTGATGTATTTTTGGCCCATTTGGTAAGGCCCGTTGTGATGTATTTCTAGCCCATTTGGTAAGGCTCATTAAGATGTATTTTCGGCCCATTTGGTAAGGCCCATTGTGATGTATTTCTAGCCCATATGATGAGGCCCATTTTGATGTATTTCTGACCCATTTAGTAAGGTCCAATGAGATGTATTTTTCGCCTCATGTATTGCAGCCCATTGTGATGTAAATGAGGTCCATGGCCGAGGCCAATGTGATGCATATGTAGCCCATAAGTGAGGCCCATTATGATGTGTATTAGGCCCTTGAGAGAGGCCCATTGTGATGTATATTGGGCTATTATGTGAGGCTATGGGCCACTATACGTTTGGCTCTATGTGGACCACTCCTTGGGAGCAATGTTCGTTAAATGTCCACATTGATGGGCAATGATGGTTAAATGTCCACATTGTGACCTTCCCTTAGGACCTTTGTCGACGCTGATTCCAATTGTAGGAGCTGATTTCGATTATTAAGGCTGATTCCGATTGCCAAAGCCGATCATCAAGGCCGATTGTCGAGGCCGAATACCGAGGCTGATTGTCGAGGCCAATTGTTGATACCGATTATGATGTGACAACATAGCATCATGATACCTACACCTTGGAGCCCACCTTATGTATATATTAGGCCACATAATGAAGTCCAATTTATTGCGCGATAGAGAGGGTAAGGAAACCCACTTATTGTACTTAGACTCGGCTCTGCCTCGGTGGGGGATATTCTAACGCTCCATCACTGTTGTACACATGGGTGGACACTGACATGGGCGGGGCCTGAGAGCCTGTGCGAGCTACCAGTGATTGGTAGGCTACTGTGCTAGCAGGCTGCTGTACACACAGTGAAGGCAGAACTTTATCCCACATCGGAAGCATTGTCAGATGTTGTGGTGGCTATAAGTTGGATTCTTTCCTTAAATGTTGTGATGCGTTCTAAATCTGTGAGCTTCGGCAAAGCAGTTTATATCACACCCCGAACTCGAAAATCGGGCTCATAAAATTTCTATTCGCTGAATCCGGCACCAACAGCCTCCGTAGTACCCATTCTCGGCTCCCGGCACCCATACACAGGTTCCGATCCTGGGATCCCACAAGGTGGATCTCAAAATGATTTTGATTTAGTATAAGCATAACCATAAGCATAACCCACGAACAATAACCACAAGAACACCATCACACAATCCACTATGATAAAAAAAAACTTTGAGTATAATGTGTATGAAAGGGAAATACAAGATAATGAAAATAACAGAAAGTACCAGAAGCTCGACTACACACTTTAACTGCGGCGAGGTTATCGCTGCGTCTTAACGTCACCTGTACGTATCAATCGTGCATAATCTTATAGAAAGCTTAGAGGGTGGTGTAAGTGTGTGCGTAGTATGAACGTGCTCAGTATGTAATGCCAGAGTAATGTGGAATCATGCTGATGGATACATGAATGCAATCAACCGTACCAAGGCTATGCGGTGCAAGATATGAATGCTATCGGCCATATCAAGACCATGCGATGCTAGATGCAACTCAAGCATACCAATCCTCATCCAAATACATATATCAATACAACTCATCAAATATCAGTACATTCTCAGTATGGATAATCATCGGGGTTTAGTACCCTTCAAATGGCATTGCCCCTTTCCTAAGCGCGCAGTCCGAGTGAGCGTAAGAAACCTCACTATCCGCCAGGCCAATAGTCTGCCAATATCTATCTGGCACGTCGATAGTGGACCCATTCACGAGTTGGTCAAACTCTACCTAGTAATGCCCCTACCCTCAGGTGGGTAAGGCCACACTCTTTTCCAATTGACCACGACACAGTGGGAGACGTGGCCTCCTGGTATTCGGCCCTCGTGCGCTTATATATCCACTCGGTCTCGACATTGGAGTCATCCTTTGGTACCATCGGGTTTAGGGATTTTCGCCCAGGGACATCTATGGCGCCTTGATGCTTAGTAACATTATTTTCAGTGTCCAATCCTGCCATCCACGATGTGCCTGTGGAGGTTATAGCCCTGATGTCGCTAAGGCGTATAGTAATCATGTCACACAAATGTAAAGTGCATGAATCACACTATCAATCATGCAACAATCCTGCGCATACTGTGCACTCATGAAGAGCAACTCCGCTTATCAGGAGGCCCATAAATAATATGCCCGAAGGCATATGCTATGATTAGTCACTCTTCATATCAAAGCATACATATGATGCATATGAGCATGAATCATTAAACTATACTAAACATGCTATATGGTGATGGACTCTGTTCATAACAAAGATGGGCCCAAACAACCTACACACTACAAGTATGGGCCTATCAATGGGCCCTAGGGAGAGTTACAATGTGAACATTTAACCATCATTGCTCTTACAATGTGGATGTCAAAGCATCATTGCTCCCAAGGCATGACTGCTAAAACATCATTACATACATCGTGGTGAAACCTCACATCGCAATGGGCCTCATATACGTCACAGTCGGCCCACACAAAGGCCTCACATACGTCTCATTAGGCCTCATATAAATCAAATGGACTGATCTAGTGGGCCGAATCAAATGGGCCGATTCAAATGCGCCGAATCAATGGGTCGATCGAATGGGCCGAATCAAATGGGTTGATTCAAATGGGATGAGTCAAATACACCATGCATCCATTTCTAGGGATCAAAGAATGAATCATATTCAAAGGATCATCTGGACCATACCACAAATGACAGTGGTGGCAATGATTTCCACAGTTAAATTTCTAGTGGGCCCACCATAGTATTTACTTTCCATCCATATGTTTATAAGGTCACTAGGATCTGAACAGGGATGGAAAACAATTATGGTATTAAATCAAACTTCTGTAACCCAAAGGAATTTCAAGGGTGGGTGATCAACACCACTGTTTTTTGTAGGGTGGTCCACTTGATATTAGATCTGCCTTATTTTTAGTCTCAAGCCTTAAAATGAGCTTTCAAAATGGTTGGACAACTTAGATGCAACACATGAATCATGGTGTGTCCGGTAGGCATGGACAACATAGATAAAGCACATACATCAGTGTGGGACACATAGATCAATGGGTCCCACGTGGGGCCCATCATAATGTTTATTTTCCACCTAATTAGTTGGTAAGGTCACATAGACCCACATGAAGAGGAAAAACGAATTTCATAATGATCTAGAGCTTCTGGACCCAAAAGGGGTTTCAATGGCAAACGTTCAAGCACATTGTTTCCTATAACGAGGGCCACCTGAGCTCTAGGTACTACTGATTTTGGGAGGGGACCCACTGCCTGAAGGGGGCCACCAAATGCATGGCGTGGATGTTCAACACACATCACGGTGGGGCCCACGTATGGGACCCACGTCCCTGCCCTTTATCAACCACAGCAGGATGCTGCTACGCGTCCAGAGGACGTCAACAGCAGCACCTGCTGCTTTAGTTTTTTTGAAACATAGATCTTCCACAGTATTTCATAGGTGGGACTCGCATCTAAAAAATCCAACCCAACCATTGGATTCTACAGTTCATGACAGACCAAACAAGCCTAATATGCAGTATGTTTTGGCGGGTAAAAACATCAAGGTGATTTGAACGATAGAAATCCTTGTTTCTATGCTATGGCCCACCAGAAAAATCGGATTAGCTTCGGTTTTTGGCTCAACGCCTAAAATGGGCTGAGAAATAGGATGAACGATGTGGATTGAATCTATACATTAAGGTGGGGCCTGCATGAGCGATCCACCAAAGCTTGTTGAATCAAGCTATTATTTAAATTATTTTTTTTTATTGCCTGACAGTGCACCACACCGTCAGTTCCCACTTCATTGTTCGCCACACCACGGTGGCCACGTCTAGCGTCCCTAGACGCTGGACATTTAGGATACAACATGGTGGGTCCCACATAGATGTGGCCCACCCATTATGGATTGATCTCATATTTGTGTTTTCCTTTCGTCTAGGCCCAGTAAGAGGCTAGACGGTGTAGATCAAACACATCTATCACGTGGGTCCCACGAAGGTGGATGGTGTGGATAGGTTACATAGTTCATGGTGGGGTCTATCCAGGTGGGCCACACGGCCACATCATAAAAAAGAAAACAAGGAAAGAGAGAGAGAGAGAGAGAGAGAGAGAGAGAGAGAGAGAGAGAAAGAAAGACAAGAGTGACGAGGATGGAGGGGCTCTGCAACTATGGCCCCCTCATGATTACAGCACATACATCAAGTGGGTCCTACAACACGTGGCCCTTAAAAATTAAAATTAACTGTGGATCACCCACCTATTGGCATCTTTCTTGGTCCCTTAGCCTCCTTAGTTCGTTACCTTCAATGTTGATGGAGGTAGATGATGAATGAATGGTTGAGATGTGAGACGAGATGGTGGGCCACACTTGTTGTTTTGGGAGAGCTTGGAAAGGCTTGGACGTGTGGTATTTTGGATTGCTTGAGAGGTTTGAGAAATGAGAGAGAGAGAGAGAGAGAGAGAGAGAGAGAGAGACAAGTGATGAAATGCTATGGGATGGGTGTAATGTGTGATGGGTAGAGTGATGGGGTTGTAAGAAAGGGATGGGTGGAGAGAGAGAGAGAGAGAGAGAGAGAGAGAGAGTTGAGTTTGGGAATGGGAAGGGATGGGTTGTTGTAATTGGGGTATGGAGTGTACTTGACTTGGACTTGACATTGATTGATTGATTGGACATGTTGTAAAGCTGCCCTCAAAATTCACAATGCTCTGCGTTTTCTTCGAAATGAACGTGGACCCACATCTTCTAGCCTAGGTATCGGATCGGTACGCAAGTCGCGCCATTGGAATTACGACGACGACGCGGTCGCTAAGATACAAGTTTCAAGTTGAGTCAACTCAGATATGCAGGACTCATCTTAGGATCGAGCACAAACATCGAATACGAGTCGAGGGTTGTCGAAATTCGAATGGGAGGACCGTAGAAGCCTACGGAACGGTACAATCTAGGATACGATTCTTACAACTCTCCCCTCCAAATAAAAATTTCATCTTTAAAATTTACATCATCATTGCAAGTGAACATAACCATAATATGAATCTCGAAAGGTCCTACGAATCTTGGGGCAAACTTGCCCTTTGCTCCAAATCAAACTATGCCCTTCATGGGTGAGACCTTGAGATACACATGGTCCACTACATCAAACTCTAAGGGACGATGCCGGCAATTAACAAAACTCTTCTGCCGGCTCTGAGCTATGTGCATCCTCTACCTGATGATATCGATATCCTCTGACGTCTATTACAAAAGCTCGGGACCTAGGAGACACCGCTCTCTGACCTCGGTCTAACAACTCGAAGATCTGCATGGTCTGCCATACAATGCCTCAAAAGGAGCCATGCCAATGATCGCCTGATAGCTATTGTTGTATGCGAACTCAGCCAATCGCAGATGCTTATCCCAGCTACCCCCAAAATCAATCACGCAGGCTTAAAGCATATCCTTAAGGACCAGGTTGACCCTCTCGGTCTGGCCATCGGTCTGCGGGTGATACATGGTGCTGAGCTACAAATCAGTGCCCATTGCTCTCTGAAAACTCCCCTAAAACTGAGACATGAACCTCGGGTCTTGGTCAGAAACGATCGAGACTGGAACGCTGTGCAGCCTCACAATCTGCTCGATGAATAATCTCGCAAGCTAGTCTAAAGGCTAAGTCGTACGATTCGCAAGAAAATGTGTCGACTTCATCAGACGATCAACAACGACCCAGATGACGTCATGACCATGCAGAGTCCTCAAAAAACCCATGATAAAATCTGTCGACACGTGCTCCCACTTTTACATCAGGACGCTCAACTGCTGCAATAGACCAGGGGGTCTCTGATGATCGGCCTTGATACGCTGGCAAGTGTCACACTCGACCATAAAATTGGTGATCTAACATTTCATCCCTGCCCAAAAATACTATCTCCTCATATCATGATACATCTTCATCGAGCCAGGGTGAATAGAAAATCGCGATCGATGTGCCTCAGTCATAAGATCTCTGCGTAACTCAGGAATATCTGAGATACACAATTGGCCTCTAAAGCGAAGTCTGCCATCGAAACTAATCTGTCAATTTATCTAGCTCTCAGATGCTGCCTCTACTCAGTAATCCTGTAACGACTCGTCTGTCTACTGAGCCTCGATCACCCTTGCGACAAGAGAGAGTTGAATCGACAGGCTCGATAGCTGAACGATAGAAAACTGCAGACCAAAATCGAAGTCGTACTCTACTATATCTTTGAGCATCCTCCACTCCTGAATCATCATATGTGCCACCAGACCTCGTGGCTGGCGGCTGAGGGCATTCGCCACCACATTCGCCCTGCCTGGGTGGTACTAGAGGTCAAAATCATATTCTTTTAGGAACTCCATCCAGCGTCTCTGCCTCATGTTCCGAGTTGCCTCATGTTCAGCTCGGACTGAGAGAATAGGTACTTCAAGCTCTTGTGGTCAGAGAAGAGCTCGAACCTGACCCCATAAAGATAATGTCTCCACACCTTTAGTGAGAAGACGACTTCTGCCAGCTTCAAATCATGCGTCGGGTAGTTCAGCTCATGGACCTTTAGCTAACGAAATGCGAAGGCTACCGACCTACCGTGTTGCATCAGGATAGTACCTAAACCAATACGTGAGGCATTGGTAACTACAACAAATCCATCACTCCCAGAGGGAAGAGTGAGGACAAGAGCGGATGTGACGTGGTCCTTCAGTTCCATAAATACTCGCTAATAGGTGTCACTCCAAATAAGCTCTGCGCCCTTCCGAGTCAACTTAGTCAATGAGGCTATAATACGAGAGAAGCCCTTAATGAAACACCGATAGTATCCCACTAAATCAAGAAAATTGTGGATCTCGGATGCAGTCATGGGCTGGTCCCACTGACACACAGCCTTAACCTTCGAGGGGTCCACTGCGACACCCTCCCTCGTCACCACGTGACCGAGGAACTTCACCTCCTCCCGCCAAAACTCGCACTTCTCCAGCTTTGCATATAGCTGGTGGGCACGGAGGGTCTACAATGCAATCTCCAAATGCTGCATCTGCTTCTCAAGGGTCCTTGAATAGATCAGAATGTCGTCGATGAATACCACAACAAACTGATTGAGATACGGACGGAAGACCTCATTATTTCATCAACTGCATGAAAACCGCGGGTGCATTTGTCAGCCTGACGGACATGACCTGAAACTCAAAATGACCATAACGCATCTTGAAAGCCGTCTTTAGGATGTCCTCCTCTCGGACCTGAATCTGATGATAACTAGAACGCAGGTCAATCTTCGAAAAGAACTGTGCACCCTGTAGCTGATCAAACAAATCATCTATCCTCAGGAGTGGGTACTTGTTCTTAATCATGACCCAGTTGTGCTCACGGTAATCCACGTAGAGACTCAACGAGCCATCCTTCTTCCTGACGAAGAGTACCGATACTCCCTAAGGTGAACTGCTCGGACGAATGAATCCCAACTCACGTAACTTGTCCAACTGACGGTGCAGCTCCCTTAACTCCATCGTTGCTATGTGATATAGGGCCTTTAAAATAGGCACTGTACCGGGCACAAGATCGATCTAAAACTCAATATGCCAACGAGGCGGCAACCCCGAAATCTCTTGGAAATGTCGAGGAAGTCACAAACAATCGGCAACTGATCAATACAAGCGGTAATAGGCTCCTCAACGGCATAGGACATCAAGTAAGACAATGACTCTCCTGGGGCTTGGTAACGAACTGAAACTGCGGCAAGCCTGGTATGCAGAATGTGACTGTCCTCGTGAAACAGTCCAAGAAGGTGTAGTACTCGGTAAGCCAATCCATGCCCAAGATAATATCAAAATCTGACATCGGCAGCACGTACAAGTTAGCGGGTAAGAAAATCTCTCCCACTAACACGGGGCAAGATGAACAGAAATGGTCTAATACTGTAGTCTTCCCTAAGGGTGTTGATACGGTCAACCCCTCTTGAGCAGACTTTATCAGCAATCCAGACGATCGACAAAAATCCTTAAACATGAGTGAGTGCGAAGCACCGAAATCAAATAATACTCGGGCGATGCATGCAGAGATTGGGAGTATACCCTCAATGACTCCTCCAGAAGACTGCGAGTCCTACTGAGCCACATAGAATTTAGCCTGAGCCGGCTAGGGAGATGCCTGTTCCCTCTGAGGTCCCTGGTGCTGCTGTTGCCTCTGTGGTGGCCTGTACTACTGTCTCTATTGCTACGGTCGCTGCTGATGGGGTCGCTGCTGCTGTGGTCGCTGCTGCGTTGGAGGCTGCTATGGTCCTCCTGACTGCTGCAGATGAGAGCAGGGGCACTCATACACACGGTGCCTTGTCCCACCACATCCAAAACAAGTCCCTATAAATGGTTGTCGGGTTGGCGCTGGAGGTGCCGCTGGTGCTGCTGGTGCTCTGGCAGATGGGTAGCTCCTATACCTCTATGTTCATCGATGCTGTAGGGAGCTACTGGAGGGAGCCTATCTCTTCCGGTCTCTCATTTGATCTCGATCGCTCTGCCCGCTGGCCCACTCAGTCTCATAAATCTGAGCCCTCTGTACTACCGCTGGGAAAGTCGGGAGCTCATACCTAATAACACGGCCTCAAAGACTGTAACGTAAGCCATTTTCGGAAGAACGGAGGCCCTTCCGCCCCTCATTATTAACCAAATACAGCACAAACCTTAATAGCACCACAAAATGGGCTGCGTACTATGCCACGGACATGTCCCCCTACACCAGAGTCTTGAACTCTAGTGCTCTCTGATGACGAATGTGGTCAAAGAAGTACTGCTGCTCAAATCGATCAATGAAATCTCTCATGTCCAGACATAATTAGGTCCTGTAACATGGGTAACGGAGGTCCACCAGTGCACAGCCTCACCCTGGAGAAGAGATATAGTCAACTGGACTTGCTGTTGGGTCATACATGTCATAGCATCAAAAATCTTCTCCACATCGGAGCTCCACCTCTCAGCTACAATCGGATCTGGCTCGCCCTGGAAACGTGGAGGGTCGAGCTGTCTTAACTCTTAAAGAAGGGTGCTCGCGTGCTCCTGCTCTGCCTGGGCTGGCAAAATAACTGGGTGCCTATCCTGTCCTTGAAGCGCAACCATCACACCCTACAACATCTGCTATAACTGGGAGGAACTCATAAGTAAGGTCGGATCTGCACCAGTTTTAGGTGGAGAAATGACATCCTCAAACTAGGAAGCAGGGATCTCTAGCGGTGGAACAGGAGTCGCAGGTGGTAAAGCTGGAGCCTCAGGTGGTGGAGTGGGGGAGTCGATCAGGTCACTTTCCTGCGCGGCATGTCCTATAGAAAAGAACAAATGCACCTATCAATCCTTGAAAACTCTCGAAGGCAAGTTAAGGGACTAAATCGGAAGGTTACGCACTCGGAACATAATTGACCTAAACTCATACTAGATATGTGATGTTGTTCTGAGTTGTTCCCAAGTTATGCTCTAATGCCAACTTCTGTCATGCCTCAAACTCGAAAATTGGGCTCACAAAATTCCTAATCACCGAATCTGGTGCCAACAGCCTCCTTAGTACCCATTCTCAGCTCCCCGCACCCATAAACCAGGTTCAGATCCTGGGATCCCACAAGGAGGATTTTAAACGTGATTTTGATTTAGTATAAGCATAATCCAGGAAGAATAACCATAAGAACACCATCACACAATCTGCTATGATAAAAAAACTTTGAGTACAATGCACATGAAAGGGAAATACAAGATAAGAAAAATAACAGAAAACTCCATCAGCTAGACTACACATTCCAACTGCGGCGAGGCTAAGGTTGTGTCCTGGTGTCACATGCATGCATCAATTGTGCATAAGCTTATAGAAAGCTTAGAGGGTGGTGTAAGTGTGTGCGTAGTATGAACATGCTCAGTATGTAATGCCAGAGTAATGCGGAATCATGCTGATGGATATATGAATGCAATCAGCCGTACCAAGGCTATGCAGTGCAAGATATGAATGTTATTGGCCATATCAAGACCATGCGATGTGAGATGCAACTCAAGCATACAAATCCTCATCCAAATCCACATATCAATACAACTCATCAAATATCAATACAGTTCTCAGTCTGGATAATCACCGGGGTTTAGTACCCTCCAAATGGCACTGCCCCTTTCCCAAGTGCGCAGTCTAAGTGAGCGTAAGAAACCTCATAATCCACCTAACCAATAACCTGTGAATATCTATCCGGCACGTCGATAGCGGTCCCATTCATGAACAGGTCAAACTCAGCCTAGTAATGTCCCTACCCTTGGGTGGGTAAGGCCACACCCCTTTCCAACCGATCACGATACAGTTGGAGATGCGACCTCCTGGTATTCGGCCATCGTGTGCTCATATATCCACTCGGTCTCGACGTTGGAGTCATCCTCTGGTACCATCAGGTTTAGAAATTTTCACCTAGGGACATCTATGGCGCCCTGATGCTTAGTAACAATATTTCCAATGTCCGATCCTGCCATCCACGATGTGCCTGTGGAGGTCATAGCCCTTATGTCGCTAGGGCATATAGTAATCATGTCACATAAATGTGAAGTGCATGAATCACACTATCAATCATGTAACAATCCTGCGCGTACTGCATACTCATGAAGGGTAAATTCGCCCATCAGGGGGCCCATAAACAATCTGCCCGAAGGCATATGCTATGATCAGTCACTCCTCATATCAAAGCATACATATGATGCGTATGAGCATGAATCATTGAACTATACTAAACATGTTATATGGTGATGGACTATGTTCATAACGAAGATGAGCGTAGACAACCTACACACTACAAGTATGGGCCTATCAATGGGCCCTTGGGAGAGTTAGAATGCGGACATTTAACTATCATTGCTCTTATAATGCGAACGTTAAACCATCATTGCTCCCCAGGCATGGCTACCAAAACATCATTATATACATCGTGGTGAAACCTCACATCACAATGGGCCTCATATATGTCACTGTCAGCCCATACAAAGGCCTCATATATGTCTCATTAGGCCTCATATAAATTAAATGGGCCGATCTAATGGGCCGAATCAAATGGGCTGATTCAAATGGGCCGAATCAAATGGGTCAATTCAAATGGGCCGAATAAAATACACAATGCATCCATTGCTAGGGATCGAAAGAATGAATCATATTCAAAGGATCATCTGGACCATACCACAAATGACAGTGGTGGTAATGATTTCCACAATTAAATTTCTAGTGGTCCCACCATAGTATTTTTTTTTCCATCCAAACTGTTCATAAGGTCACTAGGATCTAAACAGGGAAGGACAACAATTATGTTATTGAATCAAACTTCTATAACCCAAAGGAATTTCAAGGGTGGGTGATCAACACCACTGTTTTTTGTAGGCTGGTCCACTTGATATTAGATCTGCCATATTTTTAGTCTCAAGCTTTAAAATGAGCTTTTAAAATGGTTGGATGGCTTGGATGCAACACATGCTTCATGGTGGGTCCCATACGGATGGACAACATAGATAAAGCACATACATCAGTGGGGCCCACCATAATGTTTATTTTTCACCCAATTAGTTGGTAAGGTCACACAAACCTGCATGAAGAGGAAAAACAAATTTCATAATGATCTAGAGCTTCTGGACCCAAAAGGGGTTTGAATGGCGGACGTTCAATCACACTGTTTCCTGTGATGCGGGCCACCTGAGCTCTAGGTACGATTATTTTCGGTGGGGGCCCACTACCTAAAGGGGGCCACCAAATGCATGGCATGGATGTTTGACACACATCACGGTGGGGCCCACGTATGGGAGCTATGTCCCTACCCACTGTCAACCACAGCAGGACGCTGCTGCACGTCTAGAGGACGTCAGCAGTAGCACCTACTACTTTGGTTATTTTTTTTTAAAAAATAGATCTTTCATGGTTTTTCATAGGTGGGGCCTGCGTTTGAAAAATCCAACCCAACCATTAGATTTTACAACTCATGACAAACCAAACAAGCTCAATATGTAGTATGTTTTGGCAGGTAGAAACATCAAGGTGATTTGAACGGTAGAAATCCCTGTTTCTATGCTATGGCCCACCAGAAAAATTGAATTAGCTTCGTTTTTCGACTCTACGCCTAAAATGGGCTGAGAAATAGGATGAATGGCGTGGATTGAATCTATACATTAAGGTGGGGCCTGCATGAGCACTCCACCAAAGTTTGTTGAATCAAGCTAATATTTATATTATTATTATTATTATTATTTTTACTGCCTAACGGTGCACCAGACCGTCAGTTCCCACTTCACTATTCGCCACACCACGGTGGCCACGTCCAGCGTCCTTGGACGCTGGACATTTAGGATACAACATGGTGGGTCCTGCATGGACGTGGCCCACCCATTATGGATCAATCTCATATTTGTGTTTTCCTTCAGTCTAGGCCTGGTAACGGGCTAGACGGTGTAGATTAAACACATCTATCAGGTGGGTCCCACAAAGGTGGATGGCGCGGATAGGTTACATACTTCATGGTGGGGTCTATCGGGGTGGGCCACACGGCCACATCATCAAAAAGAAAACAAGGAGAGAGAGAGAGAGAGAGGGAGAGAGAGAGAGACGAGAGTCAGGGATGGAGGGGCCCCGCCACTATGGGCCCCTCATGATTACAACACATACATCAAGTGGGTCCCACAACAAGTGGCCCTTAAAAATTAAAATTAATGGTGGATCACCCACCTATTAGCCTCCTTCTTGGTCCCTTAGCCTCCTTAGCTCCTTGCCTTCAATGTTGATGGAGGTAGATGATGAATGAATGGTTGAGATGTGAGATGAGAGGGTAGGCCACACTTGTTGTTTTGGGAAAGCGTGGAAAGGCTTGGATGTGTAGTATTTTGGGTTGCTTGGGTGGTTTGAGAATTGAGAGAGAGAGAGAGAGAAGTGATGGGATGATATGGGATGGGTGTGATGTGTGATGGGTGATGGGTGGAGTGATGAGGTTGTAAGAAAGGGATGGGTGGAGAGAGAGAGAGAGAGTTGACTTTAGGAATGGGAAGGGATGGGTTATTATATTTGGGGTATGGAGTGTACTTGACATTGATTGATTGATTGATTGGACATGTTGTAGAGATGCCCTCAAAATTCAGAACGTGCGGTGTTTTCTTTGAAATGAACGCGGGCCCTCATCTTCTAGCTTGGGTATCGGATTGGTGCGCAAGTCATGACATTGGAATCGTGCCAACGACGCGGTCACTAAGATACAAGTTTCGGGTAGAGTTGACTTAGGTATGCAAGACTTGGCCTAGGATCATGCATAAATGTCGGATACGGGTTGAGGGATGCCAAAATTCGACCGGGAGGACTGCGGAAGCCTACGGAATGGTACGATCTAGGATACGGGTCTTACAACTCTCCCCTCCAAATAAAAATTTCATCTTTGAAATTTACATCATCATTGCTAGTGAACATAACCATAATAGAAGAGGAAACAAGGCATCGTTATATAAAATCGGAGACAGCATACTGGATACAACATATAATCAATCATCAAAGAAATGGGGATAATGCTCTCGAATCTCGGCCTCGCGCTCCCAAGACGTCTCATCGACAGAATGGTGACCCCACTGAACCTTCACCAAGGGAATGACCTTAGTACGGAGGACCTGCTCCTTTTGATTAAGGATACGAACTGGCCGCTCAATGTAAGAAGCATCCTCACGAACCTCCAACGGCTACCAATCAATAATAGGAACGATGTCCGATCCACACCTCCTTAGCATAGATACATCGAAAATGTTATGGATGCCAAACAACTGAGATGGTAAGGCAAGCATAGTGTTTTCTTCAATAATAATTGATTGATTGATTGATTGGACATGTTGTAGAGATTCCCTCGAAATTCACAACGCGCGGCCTTTTTTGCGAAATGAACACGGGCCTACATCTTCTAGCCTAGGAATTGAATTGGTACGCTAGTCATGGTGTTGGAATTCCAGCGATGGAGGGGTTGCTAAGATACAAGTTGCGGGTTGAGTCGACTCAGGTATGCAAGACTCAACTTAGGATCACGTGTAAACGTCGGATACAGGTCGAGGGTTACCGGAATTTGACCGGGAGGACTGTGTAAGCCTACGGAACGGTACGATCTAGGATACGGGTCTTACAGTCTATATCACCCCTTACCGTAGATGGAAGGATATGAAGTATTAAGTTTTAGTGTATCCACTGTTTAGAGTCTCTCGTGATATTTGAACTAGATCCGTCGTCCTTCTGTGGACCCCATTATTTATGTGCATATTGTCTGGGATGATTTGTAAAGCATGTTCCATTGGGTTGATATGTTTATCGGCCTTGTGAGACGGAGTTGCCCCACATGATCGCGCGATACGCGCAGGTTTGATACATGGCCTAGATAGGGCTGAAGTATTTGTGGACTCGTCAGGATTTGCTTATTGCATTGCATTCTCAGCACATGATATTTAGCTTACTATGTTTTTGCATTGCATATCCGTCCTACATTATTTTCTTAGTATATGATATTGGCTCATTATGTTTTTGCATCGCATAGCTTGGATAAGGCTGATGGTATTTATGGACTTACCAGTATATTTCTGCATCACTCTAATATTGTACGATTTATGGATTGCTAGTACTTCTACTTACTTTGACATATATATGCTTGGCAAGTGCATCACACACACTTTCACTACTCTCTAAGCTTTCTATAAGCTTATGCACGATAGATACGTGCAGGTGGCGTTAGGTTGCAATGGTCTTCTGGAGCTTTGATTTTGACATATGTATTTATCTTTCTGCATTGTATTCAAATGTTTATATTAGTGGATATGTTATGATAATGTTGCCTTTGTGATTTGGGTAAACTTATGGTTATGTTTATTACGAGATAAATGTACATTGGAAAATTCTTGTAGGATCCCAGGATTGAAAACCTGGTGTATGAGTGCTGGGAGCCGAGAATCGGGTACTACGGAGGCTATCTGCACCAGATTCGGAGATCAAGAATTTTGTGAGCCCAGTTTTCGAGTTTAGGGCGTGACATTACTGACCGTGGGAATCATCATTCTGAAGTACCTCCTTCTAGAATGTCTACAATTAAAGGAGGTGGAGCTGAAAATTGAATCGAAGTTTGAAATTTTGGAATGTATTGAGACTACACTGAATGATGTGAACTTTTCTGAATTTCACCTACTTGTTGTCTATGATTCATTGCGGTGTACTAACATTAAAAACTTTTCTATCACAAGTGAATATTATCCACTTTGGATACCTCAGGGATTAAAAGATTTTTTTTTAATGAGGTTCTTAAATTTCTCTAGACATTCATGCTCCAGGGTATCCAAGCCTATTGCAAAAATGGCTTTTGGATGATCTCGTTGAGAAATATATTGAGAATATGGATGTGAAAGGACTTATAAGAAGTCAAAGAAGATTGATTAGGATGGGAAGATGATACTGTAGAGAGCCCATATAAGTGGGACATTGCAAGTCCATCTCTTCATCATACACGTGGCTGCATGATGATGCATCCATTGGGTCTGTCCCTCTATTTGCCCGCATCATAGATGGAAAATGTTTTGAAGTACACATAGATCAAATAACCATAGCCACCTCATGAGTTTCATTTTAAAAGATAGTCACATGGGGAAAAATGACGGGCAAATTCAGACAACTGCTCCCACTTCTTTTGGCTGTTTTGGCTGTAGATTTAGGGAGGGGCCATCATGTGATGGGTTGGAACTCATGTTGTTATCGAACATGCGTCATAGATCCAAGACATTTAAAAGGTAGTGGGCACCTTGAATGCATATATCCTGAAGTTTTACTAGTAAAGTCATTTAAGTGAGAAAAACATGTAAGTTGAATTTGGATTGTGGACTTTTTCTAACCACCCATTTTTTCTCTAGTTTATCATGTTTTGTTGTTTGTGGTGAATAGTGTCTTGTAGTCGTTTGAGCATGTAGGATTTTCCTTAAGTTATGGGTCACAAACCAGATGCTATGATTTATGTGAAGTTCAAACTCAAATGGTTGTAGCCAATAGTGGATAGTTCCTCTTTTATGCTATTAGGTATCTTATCACTACAAGAAAGATAAGTATTGCGGCCCATTTTTTTCCGGCAGCCGACACTTACTGCTGGCGACTTGCTGCTGGCATATATAAGAATCGCCAGCTGTTTATGTGGCCGCTGACGATTTATTTATTTTTATGGAAAAATATTGTGTGCACAATTTGTACAAAGAGTTGGTGCTCACTTATATCCCACCATACATAAATGCTCTGTGGTAGCCCTAAAACCCATCTCAAATGGGCTTTTTAAAATTTTCATTTTTAAATGTTTTTGGGATTCTGCACCAACTGTCTTTAAATGGTAAGAGATATGTGTGCACCAACTCTCGTGTTGTTTGCTACGTGGGCTGAATTTGTGTACTGTGCAAACCCAACTCTTTTCTTATGCATCGCTTGGACTGAAGTAGTTGCCTCCTATTCTAGATTATTATTATTATTTGAATTGAACTCCTGCAAAATGTATATCAGAACTAGAAGATCTATTTGCATATATAATATTGAAATGTAAGATTGCTACAAATACCCTTGGCCTAGCATTTGGATATGATATATTGAGGAGGGCGCTGCTCAGTGACACTTATATGTTGCTTTAGAAATTTTCAAGTTTTAGGTGGCTTATACCCTTAGCCTAGCATTTGGACATAGGGCCATAACATTTTAGTAAAGAATCCAATTGCAGCATGCCCATTTAGAAAATTAAATCACCTTTTTCTTTTTCCCTTGTCGATTGTGTTACTAGAGTAAAATATGAATTCCGATAAAGTGAAGGCATCAATGGATTTTTCATTATCTTTGTAAAGTATTGATTTTTCTACTGATGCTTGTGCTTGTAAATAACATTTGTTTTCATCAACATCGTCATCACTTGCAACTAGAATTTGCTTCTCCTCCTAATACTGCCTTTGTTATTCTCTTGAAAATGTTTTCACTCCAAGTGACAAATCGTGTTGTAGCATAGGCAAAGTTGTTCCCTTTCTTTTTAGCCCCTACTTTGAACCTAAAGTAACTTACAAGCCATGTCTTGATAATTTGCATGATAGGTGTTCTATAACATTGTTACTACACCACTAAAATGAGAAAATTGAATTGATCTGTATTTCACTTGTTATCATATCTTGATGATTAGCTGCAAATTACAATATGAAATTCAACAAACCCAATTTTAACTAAAAAGTAAACCTTATTACTACTCATTGTGATGCATAGTGGTAATCTGGATCATTTGATATCAGTTATGCTCTATTTTTTTATTTTTTTATTTTGGTTTGGGAACTCATATTTTAGTTGTTCTTGAACAAAGCATAAACAAATATGACATGAATACACACTACACCAAAATCGCATTTTTGAAATGATTGTTCTTTTGGTTTAGGAACAGTTTTGAGCCGTTCCAAACTTGGAATGGATTTACACCGTTCTATATTTAGGAAAAAGCGTACCTGATTTAATGGTTGATTTTTAACCATCACTATTTCTTATAGTGTTGAAGAGTTGAGATTTGGATGTGCTTAATTTTCGAGATAATGATCTAAATTGTATTAGAAAAATGATTGGATGGAGTTGATGTATAAAATTTCATTAAGGTGGCCCTACAGTAAGGGTAACACTTAATCTTACACCCATCTCTGCCCTACCTTTTCTCTCTCCTATGCTACGCCCGGATGGAAACGGATAGGTTACTCACCCTGCTACAAACCAATGGTTAGTGGTCGGTGGCCCAACATGTGTCTCATCCATGTCATCCATTTATTTTTCCAGATAATTTTATATCATGAACTTAAAACTAAGTTAGACCAAAATCTCACGTGGGCCACATAGTATTAATTGAACTCTCACCATTAAAAATTTCTTGGCGCTATAGAAGTTTTAGATCAAGCTTATATTTTGTTTTTACATTCATCCAAGTCAGTATGACCTGATCTACAAGTTGGATGTCAAATAAACATTACAGTGGGCCCTAGGAAGCTTTTAATGGTTGACATTTAATCACTATTGTTTTCCCATGGTGTGGTCCACCTGAAATTTTGATTTGCTTCCATTATGGGCTGAAGCATTAAAATGATGTGTAAAAATGGATGGTCGGTGGGGATAAAATGCATAGATCATGGTGGAGCCCACAGAGCACCGACCTCTAGCCATTGGCCATTGGCAGCGTCACTAGCCAAACCGTATCCCTGCACTCATAGCGCCAAAACCCCTTCTTGTTGTCTCCCTCTTGCTGCGCCCCTAACTCTTACCTCTCTCTCTCTCTCTAGCCCTTGCCCTAGAAATCATCCTTCAATGGTTACAGAGGGATCAACCCATCTTTCATCTGTTCGATTCTAGAAAGCTCTCCATCTCTAATGGGAGCTCTCTCTCTCTATCTCTCACCTATACTCTAATGGGAGCTCACCTTTTTTATCCGACGTTGAGCAGCTCTGAAAGAAGGTCAAACCAGACAGTGGTCACTGATCTAGGTGAGACCCTCCTTGTATCCCAAAACCCTCTTTCTCTGCTCTTTGATCCTTCTCCACTGGTAAGATTTTGATCTTCTCATTCCTCAATAGGTTCTTTCCCTTCCAATCTTTTCAAAATCTATATGCATCCAAATCGTTGGGTGTAAAATCAGTCCTATTGCGTCCATCTATCTTTGATTTTTTCTTTCTCTTCTCATTTCAGGTTTCTTATGCCCTATCAATGGCTATATTTTTATGTATAGAGAAGTAGAGGCAAGAATCACTCATCTCTCACCATCACCTTCATCTAATCTCTCTTCTATGATTTCAACAGCCTCTGATCATATCCCATGGGATTTTTGTGTATTTCTCTAGAAAGAGCCTTGGAAATGTCACACGATATGGGATTTCTCTGATTTTGATTATTATCTCTCTTCGTTTCTTCAGTCTTAGATCCATTTCGGGATATTTCCCTAGAGATCTGTGTATGTGATTTAATTAGTGTTTGGAATTTCTTTCCTTCTTTCTTTTTTTTTTTTTAAATAAAAATTGTTGAGATGGTTAGCTTTGGATTCTCAATTGAAACTTCCCTAGATCTGCTCATTAGATTGGGGTTTCCCTTCTAATTCTTTTGATTTTATTTTATTTTATTTTATTTTGCTTTTGTAATGACCCAAAAAATTTCGTGCCAAGACTCGAGTACTACCTCAAATTCCTTAGAAGTTATATGTGGGTTAATTAGCGTTAAACTCGATTGCTTGTGAAATTTGCACTAATCACTTTATATCTGATCTGCAAGACTCAAAACCTGTAAAATCGTTAACGCTATGTTACCTTGAAATCTAGGATTCAATGCTAAATCCAGTTGCTCTCGAGAGTACTTGGAAACTTTGTATCAAACCTGGACCGCGCGTCGAAAGTCCGATAGCGACGATCTTAGACAATTATAATCTCTTTGTTGGGCTTGACCATCACCTCAAAAATCAAGTCCAGATGATGTCCTGAGTCGATTTGCTTGAGTCCGGAGTAAAGAGCGTGAGAAAGCTGAGAAAATAAATATATATTTATGAAATCTGAGTCGTGTCGCTTGCGCACCAATTCTAAGCTTTCTGACCGTTGGATTCTGACCCAAATTTTCCCTCAGATCAGGGGAGATGGCCGAGGCATGTCATAGTGCCGGTGGACCTGATCGAGTTTCGGTGACCGTTGAATTGAGATTGGTCCGCCACGGCTGATCTGTAAATCCGATCGGTACAAAAACTCAGCCTGACCTAGATCCATGGTCAGTGAGCTTAAGTCCGACCGCACGTGAAGAAAGGACCACCAGAAGTGTTCCGTTGGACCGATATAGACCCGATTTGGTTATAACCTAAGTATACCTTGGCCCTGGGGCTATTTTCATCCATATTAGGCCTATATAAAGACCTTAAAACCCTCACTCTCAACTCCATACGAATTTTCTAACCCTAGCTAAGAAAGAGAGAGAAAAAGAGAGAGAAAGTGAGAGAGAAGTTGGTGAATCATCTTGAGATTCTTCCTTATTACTCTGCATCCCTAAACTGTCACTTCTGAATCATTATTCCGGCGATTCTAAGTTCATTCTTAGGTAAGTTAATCAAACCCTAGTCTATGTTGAGCCTAGACTAGTCTAAGTATTGATGTAGCTCATTTCTATTCATGCCTTAGGTTTTCTAGTCGCCGTTGACGAAGACTTATCGTCTGAATCAGATCTGTTGTGCATTTTCTGGTTTAAGGTGCGGACTATATTCGTATAGGTTATGGTTTTGAAGGCTTTCATTGTCGGTTAATGGTTTATTATTGTTGTGGGTGAAATTTCATATGTTAAATGCCATGTTTATATTGCGTTCCTGCTATATATGAGATATTTTGAGATTTGTGTATTCCATGTATATGTAGACAGTATCGTATACGTATAAAATATGAACTTATGTTTGCCATGATTAATTGTCGTGTATTTGTGCTATATGTATGTGTATCAAATCCTTGGCAAAAGGAATTGTCCAAATCTGTGTTATCACCAACATGCGTTATGTATGTTGGAATATGTAGTCTAAGTGTTTGTAGAAATGTCTGAATGATCAAGTGTGTAATATATTAACTTGTTTACGGGCGTTGAGAAGAGATTCTCAACTCTCCTATTGGTGTGTACACTACCAGAAAAATGGGCAAAGGCTACGGATAAAATCCGTAGCCATAGACCTATGGCTACGGTTTTAGTCCGTAGCTAGTTCGTGGCACGACCGTAGTCGTAGGTGCCGTAACAATAGGTCTGGAACCTATAGCTACGGATTTGATCTGTAGCTATAGGTTACAACAGCTACGGATATAATCCGTAGCAATTAAATCTGTAGCTATAAGCATAAACAGCTACGGATATTATTTATAGCTAAAAGTCTGTAGTAATATGCCAATTTTAATAATGGCTACAGCTGTTAGATTATCGACTACAGTCAATATCCGTAGCTATTTTGTACATAAACAAAGGCTACAGATTTAATCCGTAGCCATAGACCTATAACTACGGTCAATATCCGTGCTATAATCATTCATTTATTCAATTACCACCTGCATAATCATTCATTCATTCAATTACCACCTGCATAATCATTCATTCATTCAATTACAATCATTCATTCATTCAATTACAATCATTCATTCATTCAATCAATTACAATTACAATTACAATAATGTTGAAAATACAAATCTTAGTGAGTCTGTGTGCACTCGCATATGGCCAGGTGCATCCTTCATTCACCATAGATAGAAAATGAATGCGAGTATCAGTAGTCCACCTACACATCTAACAGCTATACCAATAACTTCTCCTATGCGTCTTCTGTAATTATTCAAGGGCGAACCACCACTAGAGGACTCTGTAACATAAAAACAAAGAATCAGTTAATTGAATAAGGATGAAAACTAAATGCAAGGAAAACATAGAAATAGGATAGTTGAGAACCTATAGAAAAATGTATGGCTAACACTAGTGGCCTGAAAGTTGCTTGAAATGGAATGGACAGCTGGTTTCGCACCTAGGCCTTATGTTATCACTATTCTACCCAATGTATTCTTACTTCCAAAACTTCAGCCTAGTGTTAATTAATTTTATTTTTTATCTTTCCATTTTCATTATTATTTTGTGAAATATTTTTCAACTGCCACGCAATCCATATCCCAACACCACCAAGTTACTTGTTGTCATGGACACCATGCAAACCACATCCCTTAAATTGTGAACCTCATGTGGATACAACACAGGTTTGTACCAATCTGGTTTCCTAGAGTCTTTCCTAATAACAAAAGTACTTCCACTTTTATAATTCCCTCTTTGTACCTCTTCCATGGTCCTCACGTGGTTTTACTAGCTCAAGAATGAGCATTCTACTTTGAGGATAACAGAGTCTATTGATACACAATGATTGTCAAATCTAGGGTGAAGGATGCGAATCATTAGACCAATTGCCATGGTCGACGTCGACCTCTCTTCACTAGGGATGCTTGTCTCTATTATACTTTCTAATCCTGCTTTATTAACTAAGTTTCATAAAGCAGTTGAGTCATTGGAGGAAGATGGAGACAGGTCCTAATCCTAAAGAAATTGATGTTTGTATCAACTACAATATGAAGCATTTCAACATCCAAATCTAAAGAATGATCATTTCTTCATTTTCTGCATGTTATAAAGAAAATTCAGCAAGAACAGTTTTGAATGTTGCATTGCTCTTAATTTAAAGTTCTCTATGTTCATTTCCTTCGACATGTGTGATGCCCACTTCTTCCAAAACTATAAAGATGGTTCAAAGTGGGCCAAAGGTGCATATACGGTCAGATTTGCATCATCTACCATAAGATTTAGTTCCAAGTTACAGCCAAGTCATGCTATTCATCCAGTTGCATGCCAAAAGTCTAATAAAATCCTTGCAATGTGGGGACCACCTAAAGTGATGCCTAGCATGGAATGCCGAATGCTTGCATGAAACAAAAACAAAAGCAAAAAATAAAAAAAATTGAGAAACCAACCTAAATTGGACGTTGGGATAAATGTTTGTAGCTTTGGCATTCCTCTTCACTTGATATCTTCATATCCCTACAAATGAGAGGTAGATCTTAGAAGAGATTAGATATATGTAGAGAGAGGTTCTTCCTTTCATGTAGCATGTAGATATATTCCAACATATTTATACATGGGCATGAAATTGGGTCCACTGCCAAAAGTCCATAGGCAAAGGAGTCGGTGAAACTTATTTTGCACTCATCTTTTTAGAAGAGAACCCAAGTTGAAGCCAACAACTTACAATGATGACTTTAACATGAAAGATATTTGTCCATCTCCAGCAAAATGTATTCAAAATAATCCAATTGGATTGAAGGATGAAAATGTTTTTTTTTTTTTTTTTTTTTTTTTTTTTGACACAAACTCACACTCACACCCACACCACATGGGAAATCAATCTCATGACCTCCGAGTTAAACATCTTAAAATAATAAATAAATAAACAAACAACTATATTATAGTGCATACATTTAACAGATTGAATGTTATATTCATACTATGACATGCTTGTGAACACAACACACAATCATGTAAGGAAATTGGGGCTCCATTTTCAAGGCATGACTGTTAAAAACAGGGGCTGACCTCTCCTAATTCTAGTTCATAATAATTACAGTAAGAAAGAGGAAATGAAAAACTGGCATTTACCTTATCATCTTTTAAGTGCGAATGAAGCCAATTCCCATTTGAAGCTTTAGACTGTGACAATGACTCGGTTGGGCTTAACAACCACCTTGCATTGCTCAGGCACAATCTCCTTGTTCAACTTCAGTATGGCACAATGGTAATTCTTCCCTTGAATGCCATGGAATTTAATATCAACAAACATTGGCTTGAAAACAGTTTCCACCTTCTCTTGCTCCACACCCTCTAAGGAAACATAAATCTTAAAGGAAAAAAAATAACGAAAAACAAAAATCAACTTTTACATTTAATTTCTATCAACCACAAACTCATCTTCCGCATAAGTAAAAGCTCTGATGAAATTCTAAAGACAAGATGGCAATATGTTCATTGCCAAAAAAAGGAAGGTCAAATACAAAATAAAGGAAAATGGAAAGCCTAAGATTCATCTTGAGCTCACCATTGTTAGCTTACAGAATTCCCTTCGGTAGTCGGCTTGGAGAAAATTTAAAGGAAACCCATTGTTTTAAAGTGTGAAAAAGGCTTTAAATATTTGTTTCTTTAGCAATTGAAGTGCATTGTGAGATTCTAGATCTTAGGAGAGTTGTTGTCATGCCAGTATCTTGAGGATATGTAAGATCAAGTGCTAGGTGACTGGTGTCTTATGGATAGATGGGGGAAGAAATGGACCAAAATCTTTTCACAGAAAGATGCACAAAAGGTTAAAATGGATATCACTGATGAAAACAATCTTAACCATTTGATCGGTGGCCTATAAACTGAAACTAGATAAACAGGTCAAAGCAAATGCACTCAATTTGAATAATGTGACAAAATGAGGCAAGTTTCAAAGGCTGAATTTCCACCAAACAACATTGCACCACTGGTTAAGTTTCAAAGGCAAGAAACAGATGAGAGTTAGAGTCATGACTCCAATACTGCTTCAAACTGGATGAAGGAAAAACCACATTGAAAGCGACTCCAATACTGATTCCAAGCATAGGCATCGGTTGGAAAAGCAATGCCAAATCGTTGTCTATGATGGGCATATCTAGAGTGGGATGCCTTAGCTTAAGATTGTAGTAGACAGTTGAGGCTACTACTCCCATGATCATACATGTTCAAACAGAGGCTAGGACCCCAACACTTGCATTAGGCAGTTCAACAAATATCTCCAGCCTGAAATTTGGATTGAAAGATCTTCCATCTATTTTTTATGGTCCATTTAGGACTGGTTACCTAGAATGGCTCAAGCAACAAACAAATGAAACACCTATACAAAAACCCAGTACAATTAGGTCCATTGGGGTCTGAGTACCTAAAACTGGTTGCATTGACGACAGAAGCCATGTCTTGCATCTGAAGAAGAGGCTGACAAATTGGCAGATATAGATCAAACAACTAAATGCAGGCAGTCTAGGAGCATAAGCATGCATGTAATAACTATAGAGTTCCAAACAACTAGGACCCCAGAAAGAAAACCTGATCTTTGGCACGTAACATCACAAGCTTAGTGACAACTCCAAAAGGATGCACTAGCTGAAGCAGATCACTCTGAAAAATAGAAACAGGTGCAAAGGCAACAACTGTGAAGACAAATTGCAATTAGAGTTTCAACGCTCAAAATACAAAGAGATGGTTTAAAATACCTCAGATATTTCATGGCCAACGTTTCGGACATGAATAAGCTTAGAAGGCTCTGTCATCTTAGCAGATCTCTGCAGCAAGCAAAATGGTAGAGAATCCAGGAATTTCACTATTTACTATTTACATACAGGTAAAATATAGTTGAATTCAATGTAAAGAAAAACAATCACTACCAATTCATGTCATTTACTTCAACATATAAAGTTAGGGGAAAAAACCAGTAATCTTTATAGATGAGGGCCATGTAAGCCCAACTTTCATTGATCCAGACCGTACATATGGTGGTAACTAGACACTCTAGATCTAGACCGCTGCTAGAAACTAGACACTCTACCCACAGAAGATTCCAGCCAATCCATGTCCATGGAGAGACCTTTTGAATTAATGAACAATCAAAACTTTCAATTAAGGGAATCACAAATTAGGTGGCATGGCATGCAACAAGGTTATTACATGCCATCTCACAAAGACTACAAAAAAGGGTGGGCTAAATCAGATGATCCCAGCCCCTTGAGTGTGGGTTTATTTTCTCACCACCATCTGTTTTTACATATCATAGATAATTAGCATCATCAAAACCAACAACATATAAGTATACATGTTATCAAATGTACAGTAAGATCTAATCACTTTAAGACCCGGCTGAACATCGAATCTAAGTTCTCGAGTTTTTGAACATGTCAGAGTTTCTCTGATGGCAGCTCACTATTAGGATTTTATAATGAGGATGGTGTTAGTAGCTTCCATTGGCCTTCCATGTATACTGAACAGTCCCATAAAGTGGCACACATGAAGAAGATGAGATCTGTACACCATGCATCTAGTGGCCCTGTTATGGATGGTATGATGGACCATACAAAAATCACATTGCACCAGACAATACAAACTACTAATTGCTAAATTACATTAACCAATAGATTAACCTTTTGACACTGTGTCAAAAAGGGAAACTCTGTAGTCTAATCCAGATAAAGCAATCCAAGAGATACTGAATCAATGAAAAAAGAAATCCAAACTCACTTGGCTTGTAGATGTTTATAGAACGACACACTTCCCCTTCCTTCATGAGTCAAGATCAACATTGGCACCATCTTCCTCAGCTTCATCTTCTAGGTCATTTCCAAGATGTAAAAAAGTCAATGAATAAGCATTAAAATGCTTCATCTTCTAGGTTCATTTCCTGCAACATCCTTTTGATTATAAAAATCATTAATTAGAAATGGAACCAATTCTCTGCAAAGACAAAGGTTAACATAGATTCTCTTGAACCATGTAAGCAACACTTCAAATACATGAATACTCTAGCTCCAGCTTCTTGGCATTCATGATGCATTACATTCCCCAATAAAGGCTGCCTAAACTAGCTAACAAATCAAATATTTAAAAATGATTGCTTCTGGATGAATAATTGCCTGTGGAATCATGAAAGATTTGAAAATATTCAAACATATAAGAGAACTATTCTTCTGTTATTGAGGTAGCATTTGGAGTTACTGGCAAATCATGGATGATAGTTGGTAGGGCTTTCAGCTACCCACCCAATCATAATCATAAACATTTAAAGAATAAATATCGAAATATATAAGGAAACAATGAGATAATGATGTAAATGTAAGTTAACTTAGTGAAACATATTTTTCTAAACATGTCATCTTGGCCTTTAGATGAGATAATGATTTAAATGTAAGTTCCTAAGAACACTTCCTTCTTAGGAACTTGCAAGCTCCACAAGGAGATCC
The DNA here is from genome assembly GCF_029962835.1 of Magnolia sinica. Classification (NCBI taxonomy): domain Eukaryota; kingdom Viridiplantae; phylum Streptophyta; class Magnoliopsida; order Magnoliales; family Magnoliaceae; genus Magnolia; species Magnolia sinica. Next base: position 82,069,191 of record NC_080576.1, on the reverse strand, counting down.
AAACCCTGTCATCTTGGCCTTTGGATGTTTGGTTTTGATATCTTTTCCAAACCAGCAAGACCAGTGCAAGCACTATCACCATGTTTATAAACACTAGAGAGATAGAAGGTGGGTCACCTTATATGGATATTTTAAGTACACCTGGTCTGCTAAGTGGCCTTTTTTTTTTTCCTGGGTCGACCTTGTCGACTTGCCAAAAACCAATCAGCGAGTGGATTTTTTTAGCTCCCATTTGACTCAACAGAGTTGGCAGAAATGAATCCATGGAGGTTGGCTCAAAACAGCAATTAGCCATCAAAATGCCCCTTTTGAGGATGCGTTGAAACAGGCCCTGAATGAGCAAATATGCATGTCCATGTGTTGATAGACAAGTTTCCATCAATGTTTCATGCATTCCAATCACTGAAAAACTACAAACTAGTGTTGATAGACAGGTTTCCATGGATGTTTCATGCATTCCTATAACTGAAAACTACAAACTACGACTATCCCACATCTACAATCAAAGATTCACCACCATTTTATAAATGGTCATGGACTATCACATTAGTCTAGACCCATTTTGATTTTCTTCCTCCATGGGTCTTGCTTTTTGACAAGTTAGCCCTTTTTTTGTAATTTCTAGTACATTTTCTAGGGAATGTTTACACTTATGTCAAAACTGTATAAAAGCTCTACAAAGATATCTAAATATATTTGGGTTTTGGGGTCTAGTCAATTTGTCACCTAAATCATAGGTGACTACCAAACCGGCAATTGCAGCTGGTATCTAAACAGGGCTTAAAACCCTCATTTCAGATTGATGCAGGGGTTTCATCTCTAAACACCACTTTTGACATTGTGTTAAAACAGCATAAAAAATTCACAAACCGATTCACCTTTCTCTGAACTGCTAGCATGCTTTGCAAGGCAGTTGCATCTTTATGCATGTATCTCATCTTACCTACAGCTCCAATTGCTATGCCCTCAAATATCAAGTGAAAACAGAGTGCAACAATCAGCAAAACGCTATCACCTTGTTACCAGTACTATTAGAGCGTGGCCCATTTCCTGCATAACATGCTCAACCAAAATCCTAAGATGTACGGAGTAAAATTCAGTGGTCCATTTCAAATAAATGCATCAAATCTCATTCATTTTATGATATATAAATAGATTATGTACAATTCCAACTCCCAATTACAATTGATCTAGATAGATGGCTATAGAAGGGTTTGTTTGTGTTGACAAAATCCAGAAGGATTCTGATTTCCAATCACCAGCAGTTTCTGATATGGGATCCATGTTTCTGTTGTCTGGTGGGAATGTGCCAAATAATACAAATGCATTCCATTTCCCAGAATAAACCGAAACCCCGACTTAATCTAACATGGCTCCCATGTCAGATAATGTGTGATTGAAATTCATCTGGATTTTGTTTACATAAAGACCATAAAAGAGATGCATATCTTACAAAAATCAATCAAATCAACCCACATTCCTACAAAATTCCAACCGTGCAGGCAATACTCAAATCATTACTTGAGCAGCAGTCTATCTAGTCTCAAATTAACCCATGAATAATACAAGGTGAAGATAAATCAAGGAAAGAAAAGTATACCTATTACATGAAGAGTCTCCAGCCGTGAAAAGCCTATGCTCCATTCTCTCATAAGACCCCAACACCATTAATTCCGACAAACCACACCATTAAATCCGGTGACCTAGTCGCTGAAACCCATCGCCCAAAGAAGTATATTTGTACATTTTATTACGCCGTCCAGATCTCCCCACATCATAAGTGGCCATCGGCAGCTGCAATAAATTAAAACTTCATTGGGATTTTTGATCCATCTCAGAGAGAGAGAGACTAATCGTTCTTCTTCTCCTTCTCCTTCTTCTTCTCCTTTTTGCAGCGAAAGGGGGTTTTGAAAACCCTAGCGAGAGAGACAGAGAGGTTGGGAAACAGAGAGGGAAATGGGGCTGAGAGATAAAGAGATGGTGAAGGAACGCGAGAGATCGAGAGAGGGTTGAGTGCGAGAGAGAGAGAGAGGAGATAGGGAGAGGGAGGGTGAGTCGCGGGCGGGCAAAAGAGAGAGAGAGAGAGAGAGAGAGAGAGAGAGAGGGAATTGCTTTCGTGAAATGGGGGTGCGCGAGGGAACTGCTTTTGTGAAATGGGGTGCGCGGGAGAGGTTCGCGGACGAGATTTTAGGGGTGATTTATTTTAGGACATGTGGGGCCCACCATCCTGTATGTTAATTATCCAGTTCGTCCATTCATTTTAACTGCTCATTTTTAGGGTTTATCCAAAAAATGAGTCAAATCTAAGATATAGGTGGACCACACCAAATATTAACGATATAAATTTATTTTTTTATTTTTTCTCATGGTGTGGTCCACTTAGACTTTTGATCTTTCTAATTATTGGACTCATGTACTGCAATAATATTTCAAAATTGATGGACCGATTAGATAAAATAAATATATTGCAATGGGCCCCATGGAGCCCTTTAAGCATCGTCAGTCTCTAATAAGGTCCCATGGGGAGGTATGTTTTAGCTACAGATTAAGTATGTTTTAGCTACGGATTAAATTCGTAGCTAATTAGCTACAGATTAAAGCCGTAGCTATAGATCTCTATAGTCCATAGCCTTTACTCATTTTTTTGGTAGTGGTATGATTTCCTTCATGCAATTTACATTCTTAGTTATTTAACTTCAAGTACTACTCATGTGTAACTTCATGTTAAGTTGATATTCATCAAATGCTCACGTACTGTATGATTAGAATTGTTGTTTCTTTACTATTCTAAAGTACTGGTATGAATATCTGTTATACTTGAATGTGCTTGGGACTATGAAATAGTCCAGAAAATCGGTAACAAACCTTGAGTTCATGGTCGAGGTTGTTTTCACCACGTAGGACGTGTTTGACGAAACCGAGTCGTATTGGGGTTGTTGGTAGTGGTTTGGCCACACGGAGTGTTTGTGCACTCTATGTCGTTCAACTCAACGTGCGCTCGTGCTAGTCGAGTTCGTCAGGTAACCCCATTATCCCGATGGATGTACACCATGTATGGACGCTATTGCTTGAATCTAAGGTACCAAACTTACCAATGCAATTTCGTTAACCATTGTACCTAGATCCGCTAAGACTCATGAGCCGGGCATGGTGGTATGGGACACCGTGGTCGAGTTGTCGGCCTACACTGGGGTGATGAGCCTCCCCATAGTGACCAGTGAGCACACCAAACTCGTGAGCCGCTGATAGTGGTATGGGACATTATATTCATGCTGTCGGCTTACATTGATTGGTGACGAGCCCTTTGTAGTGACCTAGAGCATACCTTGCTACTGCATTGAGGCGACGAGCCTTAGGGTAGTAACTAAGGTATGATAGGTATGCATTGATTGGTGACGAGCCCTTTGCAGCAACCTAAAACCATATGATCGTATGAGATTGTCTTGGATTGATGACCCTAAAATGGATCACTGTTTGGAAATTGATATGAGGAAGGTACCTTAGCTTCCCAATCCTGTTGTATGAAAAGGACTAATAATAACTTGGTAATCATGTTCATGCACCGCATTGCATGTGCGTTGGCGTTGTTGGCACTGCGGGAGGTCATGCATACCGATGAAGATGCTGAAGGAGTGCAGGTAAGAGCATGCATCATTTCTACATACATCCTTGCATTAACAAGAGTAATTAGGATGTGTTTGATTGTATTGCCTTATCATATTACTGCTTGATTGAATTGATCATATGTTAACTTTTACTGTATAGTTCCACTGAGTTGATCACTCACTCCCACATTCTGGGATGGTGTTTCAACACCAACCAGACTCTGTCTTAGATGTAGATGTTAACGCGACCCCTGAGGCAGAGCAGGAGTATGAGGATGATGAGGACGCGTTTTCTTTTATGCAGTTCTCAGGCGGGTTCATGTGTGTCGTGTCCTGATCTATGGGGATTCTGGGTTTTCTTATAATAAATGATTTCATTTTAATACTAATAGATTTTGAAAACAACACTTGTAATTATGACTTGACAGAGTATACATATTACAGGGACTTGCACATGTACACACATATTTCTTTAAGTCTTCCGCTTGCGTCTTTCACTTATCCCTGAATTATGTTTGTAGTTTGGCTTAATCTATTCCATGTTTTATGCACTCATACAGACAACATACATCCATCATTAAATATGTTGCATAAGTGATGTTTTGAAACTCGGGAGTTGAGTTATGCTCAACCCCCGAATTTCAGGGCGCTACAAGTTGGTATCAGAGCATGATTTGGATTAAACTGGACCTGGGTTATGGTCACACAACACACGTTATCACCACCTTAGTGTAGGAGGGTGCGAGCTTATTCTAAAATCGGTGTAAGTTTTTACCTTTGCTCCTATCGGCGAAAGTTTACTGAAAACGATCGTCGTGATCGAGTCCGTGCGCACTCCTGATCACACACAGCGACCTAAAATCTCTTCTAGACCGTCCATTGATGAGTTTAGATGGTGTATCATCCCATCCCAGCTATTAAAATGTCTATAAACCTGAATCTGTATTAGATTCTATTCCTAGTGGCCCGATATGCGTCAAATCGGACTAAGGGCCCAATCGGGGCAATTCCAGGGGGACCCATGGGGGGCCCACATCATTTTGGGGCTTAGGGGCTAGGAGGACCTCGCCCAAATGGCGAGTCATCGCCGGACTATCCAGAGACCGGCGATGACCTCGCCGGTTCGGCGAGCCCTTGCCGCACAGCGGGCCAGACCAGGCGGGCCGGCTCAGGCTGACGCATATGGAGTCTAGTGTGGCCCACTCATCCAGGGTTGCATGATTTTAACTCTTTCTAAACCCTCATTCATTCACAAAGCCACCCTCCAAGCTTTCCTTTTCTTGAAATTTTTCTCAAAACCCCACAAAAATCCCTCCCCAAACCCTTTCTTCTTCCATTTTCGTGCATACCCATCCTACCCATCTCAAAACCCATCTCCATTTCTATTTTCTCTCTCTTTCCTTTCCATTTGAGCACCTAAATCCTTCCTTTGGGTCTCAAATTCATGGAAGCCTCATTATTTTTCCCATTTTCCTCTTTTCTCTCATTTTTCATGGCCCTATTTGAGCTTGTTACGAGCATATTTTCCATCTCTACCATTCTCTCTTTCATGGGGAAGAAGAGAGGGCCCATTGATAAAGCCGGGCCTAGCCACCCAACTCATGCACGGAGGCCAGAGGTGCCGCCGCAAGCACGACCGCCACTCGAGAGTTTCAGATAAAGCGGGACCTCGATCCTCAAGCTCTTATTGGAAGAACCTTGTTGGCAGAGCTATCTCATGGAGTTTATGAAGGCCGTAGGGTCCTTTTTGAAGCTCATGTAGATCCGCGACTATTTGGTGAATTTCTCTTATTGGATCACCGGAAGGGGCCGGTTGGTGCCTCCTGTTCGAGTGTGAATACTGCGCCAATGTGGGTACTGTCCGAGCTTTCTATGCCCACATTTGGGAACCTTCGCTGCAAGATCCCTTGCGGAAGAGATCGAGAGGCCACGATCAATGTCGCTTTAATATCCTGACTTCTGAACATGCCGCTTGGCGAGGTTCATGCTAGTGAGAAGAATTTGAGTAGTGCGCGTGAGAGGGATCACCGCACGTGGTTCCTTTGTGGTCGTCTGGTCGAATGGCAGCCTAACAGAAGCCTTTTAGCTACCAACATGACGGAAGACTTCCACTTGCTTCACCATTTGTGCACATTCAATGTTTATCCAAGGTGGAGCAACCGCAGCAAGTGTACGCGCCTGATGGTAGATTTCCTTTATCAGGCGGGGCAAGGAGAGAAGCTGTGTGTGCCAACGTACATCTTGCATCAGATTGTCCTTATCACTTGTTCGAAAAGGAGGACCGAATCACTCCCATTTGGCCGACTCATTTGTAAGCTTGCACACGAGTTTGGCTACAGGCTTGGGGCGAAAAAGCCGGTACTTGTTCGTTACATTAATGAGACGACCCTTAATTAGATGGACATTGGGCCTCTTCGACGACAAGCCTCACTTGAAGAAAGTGAGGATGAGACTGAGAGCGATGAGGAAGAGAGTAATGGCGAAGGTGGAGTTGAGATAGAAGAAGAAGAATAGCAGGATGAGGAAGAAGTGGAGGCCCAAGACACGAGTGAGAGTTCTCCTCCTGTGACACCAGAGTAGGGCACAGATCAGGCTGCCAGGGATGCCCATATAGCTCGGATTGAGGAGGGTCAGGCTGTCCTACGCCAGGATGTTATGGATCTTCGAGGCCTCGTGAAGCATAAGTTTAAGAAGATGTCTCGAACTCTAAAGTCTATCCTGTGTTGTCTGCAGGATAAGGGTGCCCCTCCTCCATCTCCTAATTCTGACAAGTAGTTGCAGATGTAGTCGTCCCTTGCTCTGTTTTGTTGTTTGTTATTGTGTGTAGCTGTTAAAGGCATAGTAATTTAGAAGATATTTTGTGGTTTGAAGCTTTAGATGTATCAGCTCACATTCAAGGTATTCTCGTTTCCTTGTTAGTGGATACAGGGTCCACTACCTTTATTTTATCGTATGCGGTAGTTAAACGCTTGAGTTTGGGCACTGTTATTATGAAGGGAGTGACACTCACTACCGCTACAGGGACCTCCTCTGATATTACCAAGATTTGTATGGGTTATTGGATTGATCTAGGGAGCAGATCGATTCTTGTTGACTTGTTTGTCGCATTTCTATACCATTATGATGTCATTTTGGGTATGGATTGGCTCACGAGGATGCGAGTAGAGATTGATTGTGAAGCTAGGCTGGTGACAGTCCATGGACCTGAGGGTGAGACATTTACTTTCCCTGTTCAGGTCAGTTACCCTTTCTGTTTTGGTTATTATACTTCTCTATTGGAGAGTATTGCTAGTTCGGTGCTTGAAAGCACACTGGTAGTTCGGGATTTTGAAGATGTGTTCAAGTCGATTCCTAGATTACCCCCTCAGCGCGAGATTGATTTACTATCGATCTCATGCCTGGTGCGACACCTATTTCTTTGCCCACTTATCGTATGCCTCCAAGTGAAATGGAGGAATTGAGGAAGCAGATAGATGGCTTGTTAAATTTAGGTTTTATTCAACTTAGTGTGTCTCCTTGGGGAGCACCTGTCCTGTTTATTAAGAAGAAGGATGGTTCCTTGCAATTATGTATAGATTATCGTAGGTTAAATCAGGTGACTATGAAGAACAAGTATCCCTTGCCCAGGATTGATGATCTATTTGATCAGTTGAAGGGTGCACGATACTTTTCGAAGGTTGATCTGCAGTCAGGGTATCATCAGTTGTGCGTCAACAATGAGGACGTGCAGAAGACAGCATTCAGGACTAGTTTCGGCCATTATAAGTTCCTTGTGATGTCGTTCGGTCTTACGAACGCACCGACCATGTTAATGGATCTGATGAACAGAGTATTTCGGCCATTTTTGTTCCGATTCATCGTTGTCTTTATCGATGACATTTTGATATACTCTGCGAGTCGAGAAGAGCACGAGGAGTACTTAAGAGTGGTCTTGGATACTCTCAAGAAGAATCAGCTTTTCGCGTAGTTCAAGAAATGTGATTTCTGGAAAGAGGAAGTCAAGTTCCTAGGACATATGGTGTCCAAGGAAGGGATAGCTGTCGATCTCGCTATGGTAGCTGCAGTTCAGGACTGGAAGCAGCCTGGTTCGGTTACTGAGGTGAGAAGCTTTCTGGGTCTAGTAGGCTATTATTGACGCCTCATATGAAACTTCTCGAAGATAGCCAAACCGTTGCCTCAGTTGACACGGAAAGACTTGAAGTTTGCTTGGAATGAAAAGGCGGAGATAGCTTTTCAGGAGCTGAAGGACAAGTCGACGTTCGCCCCTGTGCTAGTATTGCCAGAGCAAGGGGTTAAGTATACGATATATACTGACGCCTCTCACATTGGTCTGGGTTGTGTCCTTATGTAGAAGGATAGGGTGATTGCTTATGCCTCGAGACAGTTGAGGAAACACGAAGAGAATTACCCTACACATGACCTGGAGTTGGCGGCTGTCATTTTTACATTAAAGCTCTGGAGACATTACCTCTACGGAGAGGAGTTCAAGCTCTTTTGCGACCACAAGAGCCTTAAGTATATTTTCACGCAGCGTGACTTGAATATGAGGCAATGCCGATGGATGGAAACATTGAAAGACTTTAAGTTCGATGTTTCATACCATCCGGGTAAGGCAAACCTTGTGGCAGACGCGTTGAGTCACAAGCAGGCTATAGACTTTGTGGCTCCGCTTATGATAGCAGAATGGGACATGATGGAGTTTGTGCAAGACTTTGAGCAGAAACTCATGGTGGAAGAACCGTATGAAGTTATCGCACACATTCGAGTATAGCCCCTCATTGACGAGAGGATCATTGCAGCTCAGGCAGATGATGAGCTATTGGCGAAAATGAGAAAGCGGGTTAGTACAGATGAGGACTCCGAGTGGAGTGTTGGTTCAGATGGGGGCCTACGATATCGTGGCCGGTTATGTGTCCCAGACATTCCTGACTTGAGACGGGAGGTTCTCGAGTCAGCCATAATTCTAAGCTTGTGATGCATCCAGGTAGCACGAAGATGTATTAAGATATGAGGAGATCCTATTGGTGGGACAACATGAAGGTTCATATTGCTGAGTTTGTATCTCGTTGTCTCACGTGCTAATAGGTCAAGGCAGAGCATCACCGACCTCCTGGACTGCTTCAGCCCATGCCCGTAGCAGAATGGAAGTGGGACTTCATCTCTATGGATTTTATTTCAGGGTTACCGAGAACGAGGAAGGGACATGACTCTATTTGGGTGATCATCGACCGATTGATGAAGTCGGCTCATTTCTTACCGATCAAAGTCACAAACTCTGCAGACGAGTTGGCTAGGTTGTACATCAAGGAGATTATACGTTTGCATGGAGTTCCCTTGGAGATTGTGTCTGACAGAGACACGCGATTCACATCTATCTTCTGAACTCGTATCCAGGAGGCGATGGGTGTGAAATTGAAGTTCAGCACTGCGTTTTATCTGTAGACAGACGGGCAGACAGAATGTTTGAATCAGGTTCTGGAAGATATGTTGCAAGCTTGTGTTTTGGATTTCAAGGACAGTTGGGATGATTGTCTCCCTTATGCAGAGTTCGCATATAACAATAGCTTCTAGGCGAGTATCGACATGGCTCCCTACGAGGCATTGTATGGTCGCCTATGTAGAGCACCGCATTGCCGGGCAGAAGTTGGCGAGCGTAGTTTGATTGGCCCAGAGTTGGTACAGGCGACTTCAGAGAAAGTTGACATTATTCGACATCCACTTCTGACAGCCCAGAGTAGGCAGAAGAGTTACGCTGATACGAGGCGGCGACCGCTTGAGTTTGAGGTTGGAGACCATGTATTTCTTAAGGTTTCCCTTATGAAGGGAGTCCTGCGGTTTGGTAAGAAGGGGAAGCTCATGCCGAGATTTATTGGTCCATTTCAAATACTGAATCGAGTGGGAGCGGTAGCATACCGCCTTACTTTGCCCACACCACTTGCAGGCATGCATAACGTATTTCATATTTCTATGTTGAAGAAGTACGTTCCTGATTCTTCGTATATTATCAGTTGGGAGCAGGTGTGGTTGAGCGAGGATGCCATGTATGTACTGCGACCGACACGTATCCTAGACAGGAAGGAGCAGGTATTGCGTAGCAAGGTCATCCCTCTTGTGAAAGTATTGTGGACGCATCATAGTGAAGAAGAGGCTACTTGGGAGACTGAAGCTGAGGTCAGAAAGAGCTACCCTCAGATCCTTGAGGAGTATGAGAAGGTACGAATTTCGAGGATGAAATTTTTCTTTAAGGGGGGTAGATTGTAATGACCCGGAAAATTTCGTGCCAAGACTTAAGTACTACCTCAAATTCCTTAGAAGTTATATGTGGGTTAATTAGCGTTAAACTTGATTACTTGTGAAATTTGCACTAATCACTTTAAATCTGATCTGCAGGACTCAAAACTTGTAGAACGTTAATGCTATGTTACCCTGAAATCTAGGATTCAATGCTAAATCCAGTTGCTCTTGGGAGTACTTGGAAACTTTATATCGGACCTGGACCACGCGTCGAAAGTCCGATAGCAACGATCTTAGACAATTATAATCTCTTTGTTGGGCTTGACCATCACCTCAAAAATCAAGTCCAGATGATATCCTGAGTCGATTTGCTTGAGTTCGGAGTAAAGAGAGTGAGAAAGCTGAGAAATTAAATATATATTTGTGAAATCTGAGTTGTGTCGCTTGCGCGCCGATTCTAAGCTTTCTGATCGTTGGATTCTGACCCAAATTTTCCCTTGGATCAGGGGAAATGGCCCAGGCATGTTATAGTGCCGGTGGACCTGATCGAGTTTCGGTGACCGTTGAATTGAGATTGGTCCGCCACGGCTGACCTGTAAATTCGATCGGTACAAAAACTCAGCGTGACCTAGATCCATGGTCAGTGAGCTTAAGTCCGACCGCACGTGGAGAAAGGACCACCAGAAGTGTTCCGTTGGACCGATATAGACCCGATTTGGTTATAACCTAAGTATACCTTGGCCCTGGGGCTATTTTCATCCATATTAGGCCTATATAAAGACCTTAAAACCCTCACTCTCAACTCCATACGAATTTTCTAACCCTAGCTAAGAAAGAGAGAGGAAAAGAGAGAGAAAGTGAGAGAGAAGTTGGTGAATCATCTTGAGATTCTTCCTTATTACTCTGCATCCCTAAACCGTCACTTCTGAATCGTTATTCCGGCGATTCTAAGTTCATTTTTGGGTAAGTTAATCAAACCCTAGTCTATGTTGAGCTTAGAATAGTCTAAGTGTTGATGTAGCTCATTTCTATTTATGCCTTAGGTTTTCTAGTCGTCGTTGACGAAGACTTATCATCTGAATCAGATCTGTTGCACTTTTTCTGGTTTAAGGTGCAGACTATATTCATATAGGTTATGGTTTTCAAGGCTTTCAATGACGGTTAATGGTTTATTATTGTTGTGGGTGAAATTTCACATGTTAAATGCGATGTTTATATTGCATTCCTGCTATATATGAGATATATTGAGATTTGTGTATTCCATGTATATATAGACAGTATCGTATACGTATGAAATATGAACTTGTGTTTGCCATGATTAATTGTCGTGTATTTGTGCTATATGTATGTGTATCAACTCCTTGGCAAATGAAATTGTCCAAATGCGTGTTATCACCAACATGCGTCATGTAGTTGGAATATGTAGTCTAAGTGTTTGTAGAAATGTCTGAATGATCAAGTGTGTAATATATTAACTTGTTTACGGGTGTTGAGAAGAGATTCTCAATTCTCCTATTGGTGTGTATGATTTCTTTCATGAAATTTACATTCTTTGTTGTTTAACTTCAAGTACTACTCATGTGTAACTTCATGTTAAGTTGATATTCATCAAATGCTCACGTACTTTATGATTAGAATTGTTGTTTCTTTACTATTCTAAAGTACTGGTATGAATATCTGTTATACTTGAATGTGCTTGGGACTATGAAATAGTCCAGGAAATCGGTAACAAACCTTGAGTTCGTGGTCGAGGTTATTTTCGCCACGTAGAACGTCTTTGACGAAACCGAGTCGTATTAGGGTTGTCGGCAATGGTTTGGCCACACGGAATGTTCGCGCACTCTATGTCGTTCAACTCAATGTTCGCTCGTGCTAGTCGAGTTCGTCATGTAACCCGATTATCCCAGTGGATGTACACCATGTATGGACGCTATTGCTTGAATCTAGGGTACCAAACTTACCAATGCAATTTCGTTAACCATTGTACCTAGATCCGCTAAGAGTCATGAGCCGGGCATGGTGGTATGGGACACCGTGGTCGAGCTATTGGCCTACGCTAGTGACGGGCCTCCCCGTAGTGACCAGTGAGCACACCAAACTCGTGAGCAGATTATGGTGGTATGGGACACTATATTCATGCTGTCGGCTTACATTGATTGGTGACGAGTCCTGTGTAGTGACCTCGAGCATACCTTGTTACTGCATTGAGGCGACGAGCCTTAGGGTAGTAACTAAGATATGATAGGTATGTATTGATTGGTGACGAGCCCTTTGCAGCAACCTAAAACCATATGATCGTATGAGATTGTCTAGGACTGACGACCCTAGAATGGATCACTGTTTGGAAATTGATATGAGGAAGGTACTTTAGCTTCCCAACCTGCTATATGAAAAGGACTAATAACAACTTGGTAATCATGTTCATGCACCGCATTGCATGTGCGTTGGCGTCGTTGGCACTGCGGGAGGTTGCCATGCGTACCGTAAGATGAAGACGCTGAGGGAGTGCAGGCGAGAGCATGCATCATTTCTACATACATCCTTACATTAACAAGAGTAATTAGGATGTGTTTGATTGTATTGCCTTATCATTACTACTTAATTAAATTGATCATATGTTAACTTTTACTGTATAGTTCCACTGAGTTTATCACTCACTCCCACATTCTGGGACGGTGTTTCAACACCAACCAGACTCTGTCTTAGATGCAGATGATGACGCGACCCCTGAGGCAGAGCAGGAGTATGAGGATGACGAGGATGCGTTTTCTTTTATGCAGTTCTCAGGCGGGTTCATGTGAGTCGTGTCCTGATCTACGGGGATTCTGGATTTTCTTGTAATAAATGATTTCATTTTGATACTTATATATTTTGAAAACAACACTTGTAATTATGACCTGGCAGAGTATACATATTACAGGGACTTGCACATGTACACACATATTTCTTTAAGTCTTCCGCTTGCGTCTTTCACTTATCCCTGAATTATGTTTGCAGTTTGGCTTAATCTATTCCATGTTTTATGCACTCATACAGACAACATACATCCATCATTAAATATGTTGCATAAGTGATGTTTTGAAACTCGGGAGCTGAGTTATGCTCGACCCCCGAATTTCAGGGCGTTACAGTTTTGTTTTTGAATGTATGTTTTGTTAGATTTGGAGGGATGGGTGATTCTTTGATGTTAACTCATCCTCATTTACAATGAAAAGTTATACTCTAAAATTGTCGAAAATGGAGCTAATTTATGGTTCTTATCATAATTTGACTACACATTCTCTGGAGCTCCATTTTTTTTTACAACAAAATAGGGAGGTATTGGAATCATGTCTAAAGAAAGATTTCCCGATTTGATTCTTTTACATTTTTGTGATAAATTATTTCTATTTGATTTGAGTTCTATAAGCAACATGTGGTTTTCTTTTTCTTTTTAAAGAAAAAATTCTTCTTATTGAGAGCTTGCTTTGATCATAAGCTAGATCGAAAATATTTATGCAACTGAATTACTAATACCCACCATGTGTATCTTGGTAAACTTTGAAATGATGGTTGTCTTTAATTTATGTAATTAGACAATATTTCACTATGCAAATCGTTTGGTGCTTTATTTTTTTATCTGCATAAATCTCCCTCAGGATTTAAAGTCCATGCATCTGTAAGACGTAGCTTAGAGTTGATTTGGAGAATTGTAAGAGCTCATGGAAGGGACAACAAATTCATTCCTAGTTTAGAAATGAAGCTTGCCTAATTTATTCTTCATATTAGACATTTTAAATGAACTTCTAGTATCGATACTATACGACATGAGCGATTGTAAGTCTTGGGCTGAACTATTTATTGGTGTGATATTTGTAAGTTACTTGTGATGTTTCTTATAACTTGAAAATTTTCTTTTCATCTTCTTTTGCCTTTTGGAAATTTGATTTCATCTAGATGGGATGTAGATCCCTACGCACATGATTAAAATTGCTTTTAAAAATGTTCTATGCTTTTTTTAAAGACCCCAACTGCTCCCTCACCTAAACATGTCATTGCTTCACTTTAGATTTTGTGCAGTTATGGTTTGGAAGTATATAGGCATTAGATATATTGGCAGTTGGATAAACAAATCATAATCATAATCTTTTCTTGACATGGTTGTTGTGCAATGCTTAGTACCTGTGTCCAATATCATGCAACGTGGGTGTTGGATCTGTCTCAAAAATGGCCAGCCACATCCAAATAATTTAAATTAAAATAATAACTAAAATTATAATTTAACAAAATATGTTAGTAATATGATCATCATCATAGCCTTCTCCACACTATATGGGGTTGTCTTTGTGTAATGTGTTTCGCGAATCATATTAAGAACAGGAATTCATGTGATTACATGGCAAACATTTTACTACCAGCTACTCACCTTATATCAACCCTTTCCTTTATCCTGAGTTGGGATTGGTAGGCACATATTGCTTCCAGGCAGAGCTTCAATTAGTTAGAAGATATTAATTATTAAGTGTTAAGCTGTGTCCCTGTATGCAGTGTTTGAATTCAAGTGAGTCTCTTGCCTCAAGTTGTACTGTTACACAACATCCGCATCCACACCCAGGTAAGATAGGCTTCCAAAGCAATCCTTGAGATGTTAAATGATTTTGTAACTTTTTTTTAATTATAGTAATGATATGGTTGTTCCTGGTACCTAGTTGTTGCCTTATTGGTATTGGATACAGTTACAGTCAAATAAACCTGATTGTACTCAGCCCTTCTTTAATTTGGTAGCCCAAAGACACATCTGATTCTTAATTGTACTTGAATTAATCATGGAGATGATAGTTCATTTCATAAAAATTCAAAGCTAAGATATTCTCAAATTTATAGTGTTACTGCATAACTAATCCTAAAATTTATAGGGTTAGTTATATCTAGCATTCGATACTTCACTCCTAAATTTCTTTAGAGTTCCTGGTCATGCTCTGTCATACAAGACCTTCTACATAAATTGAATGAGTAAACATGTACAGAAATTGTATTGAAGTTGCTCATCAATAAAGATCTAAATTGAAGGAGCAAGCATGTAAGGGACCTTTTAATAGTTGATTTGCATGTATGGGATATGGTTCGTAATCTCAGATCTTTTTCTAGAAGATGGTTGCAATATGATTCTTTGAATGTATTTTCTTGTATAGTTCAATGTCCTTTCTCTTGATTGAACTGTAGCAAATCAACAACTTTTTTTCAATTTTTTTTATTCTTTATGTTGATTTGTCTAAGTGGTTCTTATCAAGATAAATTTATTCTACCCCTTTCTTGTCCAAGATTTCTATTGATGCCACTCCTAAATCATCAGATGACATCAAATAGTTTTTCATCAATCTTCTCCAATATCCTACAAGGTAAGTGTTCGAGATTATTCTTAATGATCCAATGCAATTTCGATTCAATTGATGACTATATGGCATTCTTTTTAATCACTACCATGAAATGTAGAGTTGCTCTACCTAATGGTTGCAGATGATGTTCATTGTACATGCCATTTTGGCCCCTATGTTGGCACGTACAAACTGTATTCTGATTGCTTTTGTTTCTACTGGAGGTCTAAGCCAGAGTCCAGGAAAGTCTAAAGAAGCACTATCTTACAAAAGCTCTTGCAACAAAAGAGCAGGTGTGGTTTGTGGTATGTACTGATTCTATATTCTTTGTATGTACCTTGACCTTGTACTTGTGGTTGCTATATATAATTTCATGTTCTTACGAAAGAACTATCTTACAAAAGCACTATTTTCTCTAAACTTGTGGTTTTAGTTAGTGAATAATTGTTTTGTTTTCATATGATGATATATTCTCAGCATGATTTATGTACTTCATTTAAAATGATATCTACAATTTAAATATCAAATGGGGTGCTTGGGTTTTGAAGAAAGTGTCAACAGTGTTTCTCGTATGAGTGAGTTGAATTCCGTGTGGGCTTGTGAAATCTTAGAATAATTATTATCTTCCTGTATTTCTTAGTTTCCTAATTTTTTGTTTACTTGTTCCAGTGATTGAGAGTTCTATGTGAAGCAGAATATTTCTAAAACATCATGTGTGTCGGTTTCTGACTGTAGTCGACCTTGGTATGTTCTTTGTCTTTTTATTACCCCCATTTAAATATTTACAATGTCTTTTAGACATATCTCATACAGACTTGATTTCCATTTTGATGACATTATTCTTTTTTATCATGCAAACTTATCTCATATAGACTTGACTTCCATTGCTTTATGATTATATAATTCCAAAAAAAAATAAAAATGAGAACCAGAGGTTAACAATACACAGATTGCTGAAATTGAGGTTTTACCAGTAGATCACTACTATGATGCCTTAGAAGGGCCTCCTAAATTGGATACTCTCAGGGTACATGGACTTCTTCTTCTTCTTCTTCTTCTTCTTCTTCTTTTTGCTGCTACTGTTGTTGTGTTCCATTTGCTTCGTTCGGCTGACAGGATATTATCTCTATAATTATAAATGCTATTTCAAAGCAAGTGTGGAGTGCTACTAATTTGGAGAGATCTGACATAAATAAAGTCTTCTATGGATACGAGAGCATAATCAAGTTCTCAAATCTGCACTTGATTGAGAAAGATCTTAATGGCATTAGTACTAACATGGAATGCATATGCAAGTCTGGGCCATTAATTAGGTGATGCCGATAGTGACCATCACCTCGTCAATAAATCAGAATGGTTAATGCATCAGGTGGGCCACCTATGCTCGAGAAAAATGGATGGTTAGAAAATCATATGGGTCGTAGTTTTCCAATTTTGTGTCATTTGGTAGATTGCTTATCCTCACCTAGTTGGTTCTACAGTTCTCTCAACATTCAAACAGGTTCTATGGGTCTGTGGAAATATAGAGGCTCACTGATGTGTCACACTTGTATCTTTAATTGGCATAGCTGGGAATGTTATTTAAACTGTGGATGCTTTTTTGCACTAAACCACCATATGAGTGGGCCAGCTTGATTTTTTTAATTTATTATTATTATTATTACTATTATTATTATTATTATTATTATTTTGTTGCATATGCTCTTGTTCCATATGATTGTTTGCTCTGTAACACGTGTTCCTTTTTGTGGCAATATTCTAATCTTTTCTTGTTAGCAGAGAACACTGATGAACCAAGAAGTCTGAACTGTGCAGTCAGTCCAAACCTTCAAGCCAATATTAAATGAAAATGGTGATTTCATATCTAGGATAAAATCTTATTTGCATTTGTAACTTTTCAATAATCTCACAAGTTCTCATTTTATTGGAACTTGAACCAAGTGAAAGTTCCTAACCATCCACTCTTTGGCATTTTTTACAGACTATTGCTATAATTTTTTTTCCTTAACTGTTTACTCCAGGGACATTGATCAAAAGATCAGGAACCTCTCTATCAAAGGGCATCTTCCATCCACACCGAGATTCATTGGATTTATAGTGTGGATTATCACTTGCCCCATTTGGATGGAATGAGTTCATCATCACAATTTTTGCATTTATGTATTTCTATTTTGTTGATGAATTACTTTACTATGAATAATTGCACATCATTTTTAGGATTTAACCAGAGATTTAATTTGTAATCTCTAGATTATATAGGTGATGCTGCTTGCACATTTCAGGAGATTGATGAGAGAGTTTACACATATATGCATGACCAAGCTGCTCATCTAACCTGATTCTTCCATCTTGATTCTTGAACCAAGAATAAGTTGTGGGTAAGTTTTACTAACATATGTGTGAAGCATTGCCTAACCAAATGCAGCCACATGCACTAATATAGCATAAGGCTGTGAGTTAAAAGCTTTCCATTAAGTGGGTCACACTTTTTAGAACTTTTAGCTTAAAAATCAAGTGTTTCCTTCCTCACATTTTTAGTACTTTTAGCTTCAATCTCTACTATTCCTATCGTGAAGTAGGAGAAACCACCAATTACAATATCTGTAATGAATAGTATATTGCAACAAAACCATGTTTCTTCTTATAGCCAATACTATAGTTTTTAGAAGTAAGCAATGATTTATCATAACAAATTGTGGAAAATAATAGAAATTTGTGGAAAAGCACTCCCTTGACTTTTTGTAGATAAAAATCCATGAATTAGCTAAAATTTATGATGTCTAATTGCCTATGTATACGATGTGTATATGTAAGCATCTTTGATGTGCATGTGGATGAATGATTGCATTCTTTTTCATAGTCAATGCACTATAAAATTCAGAAGGACGAAGATGATGGAAACATCCTTTGGTTGTAAGTAATTATGATGATTCACTTTCATATTTGAGGAAATGAAATCATTATATAACTACACATCTCATCTCAAATTGCATCAGGCTCTAGCAACAGGAACTCTAGCACTTACATGTTCCCTGCTTTTTCTTTTTTTAAATTAAAAAAAAAAAATTTATAGAAAAAAGGTGCTAGATAGCCATTTGAACCCGTCCTTTTCCTCAAATTTTTAATTGAATACTTATATATTTCAAATGGAGATTAACCACTTTGAGAAGAGTAAATTCCATCAGTTACATAGTGTTTAACTTTGAGGTGAAGTTTGAGAAGAATAAATTATGAAAGAGAGAATCTTAATGAAAGAATAATAAAACTCTCTGGTGGTGCTGTTGTCACTCAGGTATTCTTTAGGAGTATTCTTCTTCCTCAAACAAGATAGTTATGGTTGAACTACAAATTAGTATAAATGTGTTCAATTCCCCAATATTTTTGGCATTGCTGGACAGGTCGGAGCGCAAACAGAGACAAAACTGAAAGAGAAGAAGTTGAGAGTAGAAGATGTTCTTAATGCAACCAAGTTATCATCTTCTTTCCAAATTTGGGGCCAATTTTCAGTCTCGAGCTATTTTCATGCTTGATGTTTCAACCAAACCAGGATCATTTGTTTTCTTGATGTGTTTGATGTTTTCAGGCAATAATTAAGGAGGCTATTGTTGTTGGGGGTGGCTGTACACTGTTGAATGTAATCATTATCTTAACTAAGAAAAGTGTGAACTAGCTTATATTTTGATAGATTTATCTTATATGATTTGTGATATTTGGGATATTTTTGGTTAACAAAGATTTGATTTTGTTTTGATTTGGTTTCTTACATTTCTATTTTATATTTCTACAGTCATTTTTTATTTTAAATTGTACTACAACATTTTTTTGAGTTTTAAATATTTTTTAAAATATAGGTTTCAAGCAAAAAAAATTTCCTAAATAAGAAATAATATTATTTTCTAAATTGAAAATTTGCGATGGTTTTCACCGTCACTAATATTTTGCGATGCCCTATTCTAGGAACGGTTCTAAACCGTTCCTAATTTTTTGCGATGCCCTATTTGGCCATGGTTGATTAACCAATTTAGGAATGGTTTTCAAGCGTTCCTAAAGAGCGATTTTGGTGTAGTGACATTGTTTGATTACCAAAAGACTCTTTACCTCTTTTACAAATTGAGGGTGTAATCTTTAAAATTTCATCTAAGATTGTAGGACTCGTTTGTTGTTATCCTTATATAGCACCTTTCTCATTGTACCATTTCTTGTTATATTTGTAAGTGCATTCTCTTTTTCTTTTTCATTTTCGTATTTTCTTTTGGCACTACTAAATTGTGTTTGCACATTTTCATATGTGTGCAATGTTAAAGAAGTTCTATGTCACACCCCAAACTCAGGAACTGAGCTCACAAAATTCCCAGCCGCTGAATCCGGTGCCAACAACCTCCGTAGTAACCTATTCTCGGATCCCAGCACCCATGCACCAGGTTCCAATCTTCAGATTCTACGAGGATTTACTGGGTGAGTTTATATATATATATATATATATATATATATATATATATATATATATATATATATATAGATATATATATATATAAAGAAGCATAACCACAAGTGTACCCAAGTCACAAAATAGCATCACCATCACATATCCACAATTATAATCTTTGAGTACAATGCTGGAAGGGAAATAGATAATGTAATCAAAGCTTAAAGGAACAAGTTCATGATCCGGGCTCAATTCTGCTGATACACCCTAACACTATCTGTAGCGTAAACAAACACGGATAAGCTTTTTACAAAGCTCATTAGAGTGAGTGAGTGTGTGTGTGTGTGTGTGTACAATGCATGTAACAATAATACAGATATCAAAGTATGCAGAAGATAATGGAGGGCTAAACTACCAAGTCCATGAATATTGTTAGCCATACCAAGGCTATGTAATATAAGGCCTACATGGCCGAATATCATATTCAAGGGATGTAATACAAGCATTCCAATCCTCAACTAGTCCACATATCAATATAGTTTATATATGAAAATATCACTTGGGTCTAGTACAGTCCAACATTGGTTGCCGCCCCATTGGCACATGACCAAGTGAGTGGATGAGACCTCACTATCCGCCCTGCCAATGGTATATCATTGCCCACCCGGCTCGTTAATAGCGGACCCATTTATAAGCTGGTCAAAATCAACCTAATTTATAACCCCTACCCTCATGTGGATAAGGTCACTTACCCTTCCAACCAACCATGACACAATGAGAGATGTGGCCTACTGGTATTTGACACTCGGGCGCTCATGTTATCCACTCAATCTCGACATTAAAGCATCCTTCTGGTACCATAAGGGTTTAAAGACTTTCACCCAAGGACATGCATAACACCATAATGCTAGAACAAATATTTTCAACATCCAATATGACACCCACGATATGCCTGTGGAGGCCACAACCCTGATGTCACTAGGGTGTAAAGTGATCATGACATACAAGATGCGGAATACATGAGTCATACCATCTAAGTCATGCACCAAAACTGTGCATACTGCGTGATCATGTGGGGTGACCCTATCCCATATAAAGTCACCTAAGTGTCTCAAGCCGAAAGGCATATGTTATGATCAATTATCATCCACAATAGGCATACAAAGATGTGTATGTGCATATAAACAGGTATGATATCCATTATACTAAATATGTTATCAGTGTATCCTATCAGGCCAAGCACACTAACATGTTATCAGACATATCATGAGACAATCAACCCTAATTGGTACATCATATACAAAGAGTGGGAACCAAATGATACGCCCCACTAGAAATATATAAATATATGTGGTGTAGCCCACGTTAGATTAACATCAGCTCCTCGTGTAACCTGTAAGGTATAGATAAAAGTATATATACCAAGGCAGGGTCCACTAGAAGTGACCCGGATGGACACCCACATGTGCAACATATGTGGCTCTAGGCTACCAATCTATTTAGGCACATGGTTCACTGACGATGTCCCAAAACAATCAAATTATGCTAAATAGAAACAACATTGTGCTCATCATCAATACCACTTGGCCACCATTAAGTTAACAATACAACAATCATTATCATTTAAAATCATACCCATCATCATCATGTTACCACACACGTATCATCATCTCAACCATTAATAAGTTTGTCCCACCAAGGTGTAACTCCCATGTTGACCTTAGACTATGTGCAAGGTCAAGCGTAAGTCCCACCTGGTGAACTAATAGGCAAACCCAAGGGCATAAACTTCCAATGACAGTGCTTTCAATGGTGTGGATCTAATTCCACAACTAAGTGAGATCCACACATTCCACCATCAACTAGAAACAATGCACAATCTCAAACATAAGGAAAATATGTTAACATCTTTCATGTCATATATCATATTGGACCCACTAGACACATATATAAGAAAAACTTAAAAAAGCCCAATTATCCTGTTTATAAATTCTAAAATATGCATCACTAAGTATGGTCCACTTAACTAGAGGTAGTGTGTAAGGCACGCTACCTATAGCAATGGGCTTGCCCAACAAGCTCAAGGAAGGTTACCAAAGTGGGTTTCTCACTCCCCAACATTTTCTCTTGATGTTGGGCCCATTTGGGCCTTCATGTTTCCTCATTTAGATGGGCCCAAGGCCACATATATCTTAAGACAACAACTGGGCATCAAGATCTGTCCACTACATATTTTACAAATTATATAACACTCATTTAAAATACATGCTAGGTGGGCCTCATTACATGAAAGGTAAGGCCCATACAAGATAGCCCACACTAGATGCCCCACTTAAGGTTTTGAACCCACCAATACCTGGGAGTTCAATTTCAAAGTTTATAGGCTGCATTAAATACTTTGGGAAGGTGGTGGACCCCAATGATATGTCCCACATGAATTCTATATCAAACAGACTTTTGGTGCCAGGTTGGTTCTAGGCCATTTTCGAGTTAGATTCATGATCACATGGGGCCCATATATGGTGAAAGAAAATATCCACCTGGTAGCACTATGTATGGGCTTTACAAATTATAAGGCATGCCTTATTGGTTGAGTATGTACAATTTATGGTGATGTTCCAAATATGGGTACTTGGAGAAAATGTCCAGGAAACACACTGTAGAATTAGTTTTGTCCCAATTTTGAGTACTTCCCATGATTACAAGGGACCACTTTCAATATGTCGTCTGGTGCCCTTAGTATTCCTATATATGGACTTCAAAAATATATAAGATGGGACCAACTGGTTGTGCACACATAATATTTGGTGCAGGGCCAAACATAGGTATTTTAATTTTCTGCACAATTATGCCTAACCCCATTTCGGGACCCACTCTCCGATCTTGTGAGGTCTGATTTAGCCTAAGTAAAATATTATTTCTCTATTAATTGGTATAGGTTAAAGGTTCCAAGTGGTGGACCATACATATCTTGTGCGTGGGGTCCACTACAGAGGTCCAAAGTTTGTACAAAACACAAACAATCATACACTTGGAGATCATTCCCAATAAAAAGGCAAGACATCCCAGCCCATTGATATGTGGATTAAACATCAGTGTGAGGCCCACCACAAGGTGTCAAAGAGGCCTAAATATAACACAATTGAGTACTAATAAAAATTACAGCAAAAAGAAGGTGCAAAGGGAATGAAATAGATCTAATGGCAAGTGGGGCTCACACACTGGCAAACTAGAGATAAGTCACACACAAAAGTGCACATGGGTGTCTAAATTGGATTACGCATCAAGTAACACATAAAATGTATTAATCAAATCTCTATTATTAGATTCTCTATTGGGAAATCTGAGCCAATGGATGATTTGGGAATACATCATTTATTATATATATAGGTTTCCAACCATGCAGGGCCTTGAATCTATTTAGACCACACAACAGTTCAAGATTTACCCTCACAGAAGCCTATTTTGGTCTAGAAATTTTCAAATTCTATAAGCAATGGATCTGATCACAAGGACTGTACATATGATTATCAATTAACTTAAGTAAGGAAAAATATAAAATAGATATGACCATTGGAATCCCAGATATAGCCCACACAATATGTATCCACAACAAACCCTTGGAAACATTTTAGTACTAGCCCAAGATTCAATCGTCCAAACTCCAATTAAAACATAGATTTTTTACAAAGCCAATAGAATATAACTTTTTATTGAGTTCAATAAAGGGACTAAAAAGGGATTCGTTTATGGTAAATCGGGACCATCGGTGTGTTGCTGGATATCACCCAAGTAAAATCAATGCTATGGAAGATTGGACCGTTAGATGGCCATAAAATTTCGTCCAGAGTTATCTCATATTGTGATTCTTATTATTACCAAGTTTCATTTAAGATGTTAATAGTGTTGATTTTATATGAGTTTTACAAGTTGCTATTTAGATATGAAATGGGATTACATGTGAAACGTGAGAATATAATGTACATCATGGTGGGCCACACTAACATGGGCTATTGTTCACACCCCAAGTGCAGGGTTGTGATGTAGTAATAAACTCGGTAAGACCGAGGTCGAATCCACAGGGACTGATACCTGTACGTTATCTGAAACCAAATAGAACTAGAACTAGACTAAGATGTGATCTAAACCAAATAGAATTTAGGAAATAATTGTGGAATAAGTATTTAAAACTTTAAGGAATTCAGAGAAGGGAAACTAGGGATTCAGAGGATCCACTTGTAGGGATCAGGGAGATCTTTTGCCTGCATCAGGAATCATGAAAATTAAATTGAAATTCCTCTGATATAACTTTAAAAGGATGAAAGGTATTTGAATCAGAATGGATTCCATCATCAAACCATGCCCAGGAGACAGAGCAAATAACAGAATTAAACTAATCACCAACCAATCAGATGATTATGAAGGTTAGGAAGGGTACCGACATCCAACCATGCCCAGGAGACGATGGCGAACATCAAGGCTTCCTGACATTATAATCAAAATAAGAGAAGAGGAATACTTAAAGCCATTGCAAGCCCATTGTAATTTCAGTCACAACATGCCATTAAAAACTAAATATTCCCTTAAAATTAAATCAAAAATATTTTCAAGGCACAAGCAACATCTCTCCCATCAGGCTACAAGCTTCACCTCTTAGCCCTAGCTAAGAGGTTTAGCCGACCATGATTAGGCTAAAATCCTTAGGATTCATAAGGAAAGAAAGGAATAACAGCCAAGAGAAAAATAAGAAAAAAAAAGAAAAAAAGGCAGCCAACCTCCTCAATCCTTTCTCATCTCCACAGCTGCCAGCTTCCCAGCCAAACAAAAGAAAACTCCAGTCCCACAGTCCAGCAGCTCACCTCCGTTTTCCTCCCCACGTTCAAGCCTCCAAAACCGAGCCCTGGAAAACAGCAACCGTTCCAGCCTCTGCTCCCGCACTCTCATTCACTCCCTTCCACGTCCCAAAACTCAAGACCGAGCACTTGTTCACGTCCGTTCTTCTGATCTTAAACGCCCCCCTCTTCTCTCTCTCTTTTCCTTTTATAACAGCAGCAGGAAAGGGTGGTGGCTGGCTGTATACGCAGCAACAGCTCCGGCGGAATTCATGCGCAGCTCTCTTTACGCAGCCAAGAAGATGAGCGGAATACGGCCCACTTCAATCGTATCTTTCCAGAAAAACAACGTCCCTTGGGGTTTTTTTTGATGACGTACACGATGGACGGTTTGGATTGTCCGTCTGACCGAAGACAGAGGGCTACAACCGCCCGGATTTCCCGGACGGTCTCGGACGAGCGTAACAGGGGGTGCGCTGGTGCTTGGTGGGGCCCATAATCAGCATCTGTTAGGGAATCTACTCCGTCCATTAACTTCGTGACGAAATTTCTGGAGGAGGTAGATGGTTTTGGAGAGCTTTTGATATGGCCCAACTGCTGGATCTTACGGCCGTCTAATCTGCTTTTGAACGGCTGAAGTTCTCCCCTCGCAGTCTTTTGCGATTCTGCCACTTAGGCAGTAACAAGAGGTGTCATGGGGATCTTCTGGACCGTCCGGATTGGTCCGTACAAACACGATGGTGGCCCACAATCGCCAGCCGCGAACTCTGTTTGTGCGCTGGAGGGATTGTGAATCAGAGAGGGAGACGTCGGTCAGCGTGCGCTGACCGACTCTGAAGAATACAGTGCACGGCTGGTGCACTTATGTACTGTGCACACGTGATGCACACGCGGTCCCACGGAGATGTTTGTGAGAAATCCGCTCCGTCTATCCGTATTGTCAGCTCAGTTAACGCGTTGAGACCAATTTTCAAGTACATCTGGATAGCAGGCGGGCCCAAAATCAATGGTTTTATGGGCTGATATGTCTGTTGGGCCAATTCCACAGCGATCCAATGGGTGAAATTTTACGTGTACGGTTCATTTATGGTCTTCAGGCCACGTATGGAGTTTCGAACTGATTGGATAGTGGGAACCTTATGATCTTGCATTCTGGACACTTTTCAGGCCGCTTGAGCTTCAATTCCTTGATTTTCTTGGATCCCTGGCGTGCAAATCTATCGATCTTGGTCTCCTAGGGTCCGTCGCCAGCCTTGGTGACTTCAGACTGTTAAATCCATGCTTTTAGTACCCCTTTCCAGTCCAAGCTTGTGAATACTTTCTGCATCGCAAACATGATTAAATTAGTCCGATAAACAGTATCATGCGTGTAAATTTATGCAACAACTGGGTCTGATATGCAATATTTGACCCTCAACACAACCCCCAACCAGCATCTTGCTAGTCCCGAGCAAGGTATGCGAAAAATAAGTTGAGAAATACAGGACACTTTTTATGAACTCAAGAGATTTATGAAGAACAATTCAGATACTCGAATTCTAAGATTCATGAATGTTGGCATTACTTTCTCTCAAGACTTAATCACACGGTAACTTCGTAATTAAGTTCAAAATATTAGTCCATCAATTAGAACAATTCTAAACATTAAATTCCATGGATGCATAGTCTAATCTCGAAACATTAAAATTCACTTCTCTATTTAAGGATATCATTGGTAACCAATAAGAGAATTCACGATAACCAGAACTTGCCTCACACATTATCTTTTTATTCTTTTAATTTTTGACTTTTCCATTGAAAGTAATGTCAAGAAGGGGAATCAAATCCTTACCTATAGGGAGCAAACCTAAGGTAAAGACTGTACACCCAACTTTTTCACATATCATTCATGGGGAATTAAATCTACACCTATAGGGAGCAAACCTATGGTGTAGACCATTCGCCCAATCCTTTCAATTTCCAAGTTGGTTCCTTTCATGTTTAATGATTACTAAGTTAATCCTTTAATATCGAACTGAAACCTTAATATGCAAGCGAGATGTGTCCTGCGAATTTATGACTCAATCAATGTTTACAAATTCTAATAATGGATTAACAATTCAAACTTAGCTCTGAAATTTGATAGATAACTGAATCCAAGAGTCATAAAGTACCAACATCACGCCTCTTGTAGTTCTAAATCCAAGATGGCCGTCAAAATCGTTTCGAATTCATATGAAATTCTAGAAAAATTTAAAAAATTTTCACAATCTCTGCTCAAGACTAGGAAAATACTGATTAGGAAGCCTAATCTCCCACCCCCAACCTAAAATCTACATTGTCCTCAATGTAAAAGAAATAAGCATGCAATGCACATGGGACAAAATGAGTAAATGAGAAGTAATGGGAAGATAGTACCTGGATGATGCATAGAGAGACACTTTTCAAGAGATCACAGCCTGGGCACCGATCAGCACGAGAGAAAAGGCAACAAAAATAACACAAAATAGAATCCTACCTATACCACTTTCGTAGGTGCTCTCGATTGCATTTAGCGTATGCAACAAGCCTTTAAACCCCTAGGTTACCCCTAGTGGACGAGTTGTAGTCTCGTGAGGGTTTGCGGCAATGCTACCCACAAACATTGAACTAATGAATGAGAAAAGTGAAATGGAATGAAAATTTGGGTTGCGTCCTAGGAGCGCTAAGTTTAACGTCTTCAACTAGACAAGAATGGACCATGAATTAATCAATCTTGATAACCTATACCTCCATCGGACTAGGAGATTAATCCTGATAAACAAGATCAATCGGAGGCATGGACATGTCCTCTGAATCAAATTTCTCGACAAATGGTTTCAATCGATGTCCATTGACTTTAAACTCCTTGCCATTGTCGGGATCTCTTATCTCAACGGCCCCATGAGGAAAAACAGTAACAACAATGTAAGGGCCGGTCCAACGAGATCGAAGCTTACCCGGAAGAGATATAATCGAGAATTGTACAAAAGGACCTTCTGACCAGGCGTGAATGATTTTCACAAAATGTGTTGGTCATGAAATGCTTTCATCTTGTCCTTGTAAATTCTCGAATTATCGTACGCATCATTCCGGATTTCTTCAAGTTCATTCAATTGAAGTTTGCGTAGCGAGCCAGTGTTGTCCAGATTGAAATTAAGATTTTTGATCGCCCAGTACGCTTTATGTTCCAACTCCACAGGCAAGTGACAAGCCTTCCCATAGACAAGTCTAAAGGGAGACATTCCAATAGGGGTTTTAAATGCAGTACGGTATGCCCATAAGGCATCGGTCAATCGAATTGACCAATCCTTACGATCAGGGTTGACCGTCTTCTCCAAGATGTGTTTAATTTCCCTATTAGAAATCTCGGCTTGCCCACTTGTCTGTGGATGGTATGGGGTGCTCACCTTATGAGAGATACCGTATTTCTTCATTAAGCTCTCAAATGGTTATTACAAAAGTGTGAGCCCCCATCACTAATGATGGCTCGAGGCGTTCCGAATCGAGAAAGGATGTTCTCTTTTAGGAATTTAATGACCGTGCGATGGTCATTCTTTCGACACGGAATCGCTTCGACCCATTTAGTGACATAATCCACGGCGAGCAAAATATACAGATTTCCAAACGATTGGGGGAATGGTCCTATGAAATCGATGCCCCAGCAATCAAATGCTTCAATGATAAGGATGGGATTCAAAGGCATCATATTTCGACGGGACAATGCTCCCAATTTCTGACAACGCTCACAAGCTTTGCAAAACTCATGAGTGTCCCTGAACATAGTGGGCCAGTAAAAGCCACACTGCAGAATCTTGGCCGTGGTCTTTTTAGCGAAAAAGTGACAACCACAGGCCTGAGTGACAGAAGGAGATGACACTTCGATGCTCATCGTCTGGTACACATCTCCTTAGAATTTGGTCCGGCAATATTTAAATAAATAAGGATTATCCCCAGAAAAGTTG
The DNA here is from genome assembly GCF_029962835.1 of Magnolia sinica. Taxonomy (NCBI): domain Eukaryota; kingdom Viridiplantae; phylum Streptophyta; class Magnoliopsida; order Magnoliales; family Magnoliaceae; genus Magnolia; species Magnolia sinica. The sequence goes on along the minus strand of NC_080576.1, from coordinate 82,040,778 downwards.
CGCACCTCGGTGAAGAATTTCTTCTTATCTTGCGCGGTCCAATGTGGTATAGCACCCGTAGCAAGATAATTAGCAATATCAGCAAACCAAGGTGAATGGGAAACTCGGAACAGTTGTTCATCAGGGAACATGTCGTTGATATGGGTCGCCTCAAGGGAATTAGAGGTATTAAGGCGAGAAAGGTGATCGGCCACTACGTTTTCTACTCCCTTTTTATCTTTAATTTCCAAATCGAATTCTTGGAGTAGAAGAATCCATCGTATCAAGCGGGGCTTAGAATCATTCTTAGAAAGAAGATACTTAAGTGTCGCATGATCTGTGTAGATAATGATCTTGGATCCGATCAAGTAGGACCTAAATTTGTCCAAGGCGAACACTACAGCTAAGAGTTCCTTTTCTGTAGTCGAGTAGTTCACCTGGGCAGAATTTAAAGTTCTACTTGCGTAATGAATGACGTAGGGCCGCTTATCTTTTCTCTGACCTAGGACCGCTCCAAGAGCATAATCAGAAGCGTCGCACATAAGCTCAAAAGGAAGGCTCCAGTCGGGTGGCTGCATGATAGGTGTAGTGGTTAACGTGCTCTTAAGCTTGGTGAAAGCTTCCTGGCACTGCTCAGTCCACTCGTACGGAGCATCCTTTTGAAGAAGATTACATAAAGGACGAGAGAAGACTAAAGTCCTTTATGAATCGCTGTAAAATCTGCGTGTCCTAAGAAGGATCGCACGTCTCTGATGTTCTTGGGTGGAGGTAGGTTAGAGATAAGATCGATTTTTGCCTTATCTACCTCGATTCCTTTGGACGAGATGATATGCCCAAGGACAATTCCCTTCTGAACCATAAAATGGCACTTCTCCCAATTAAGTACCAATTTCTTTTCTTCACATCTTTTCAGCACACATTTAAGTCTTTCCAAGCACTTGCTAAAAGATGGACCGTAAACAGAGAAGTCGTCCATGAAGACCTCTAGATATTGCCCCACCATATCAGAAAAGATACTAAGCATCGCTGAAAGGTGGCAGGGGCATTACATAGTCCGAACGGCATCCTTCGATAGGCAAAGGTGCCGTAGGGACATGTAAATGTGGTCTTTTCCTAGTCTTCGGGGCTATCTCTATCTCGGTTGTAGCGAATACCCGTCGAAGGAAGCGTAATAGGAATGACCACTAACCTTTCCAGGATCGATCAATGAATGGTAAAGGAAAGTGGTCTTTCCTCGTGACGTATTCAACTTCCCGTAGTCAATGCACATTCTCCAACCAAGTAGTGACTCTAGTTGGCACGAGTTCATTATTAGCATTGGGTACGATGGTGATTCCGGACTTCTTAGGGACCACTTGAGTTGGACTACCCATTGACTATCGATATAGGGTATATAATACCCACATCCAATAGTTTAAGAACCTCGGCCTTAACCACTTCCTTCATGTTGGGATTTAGTCTACGTTGTGGTTGCCGAGCGGTTTTGCATTATCCTCAAGGTATATGTGATGAGTACAAATCGAGGGATCGATTCCTTTGAGGTCCGCTATCGTCCATCCTAGGGCTCCTTTATGCTCAATGAGAGTAGATATAAGCATACTCTCCTGTTCTTTCTCCAGGTGGGCAGAAATCACCACCGGGTATGTCTCATCTTGACCTAAATAGGCATATTTCAAATCGAGGGCAAAGGTTTTAGGTCAAGCTTCGGCGGCTTGAGGTTAGACGGTAGAGGCACTACATCGGTTTGTGGTAATTCTTCAAATTGTGGCCTCCATCGGTTAACTTCAAGTACCGTGCAGTATCAAGCAAGGCGCATGTCTCCCTAATCATGTCATCATCAAAATCATGGGAGTGGGCCGGCATGTCTCTAGATAGTCGGAGGATAAGGTTAGAGGTGTCGTATCTTCCACGAAAGAGTCAATCATGTTAATGTCGTGGAAATCGTCATCATCCTCTGCATTGCTGCCATTATTGAAAAAAATGTTTGACTCCAATGTCAAATTTCCAAAAGACATAGTCATGATACCATTCCTGCAATTGATAATTGCATTTGACGTGGCAAGGAATGGGCGACCAAGAATGACGGGAATCTGAGTGCTCATGTTATTGATGGGTTCGGTGTCCAGGATGATAAAGTCTACAGGGTAGTAAAATCTATCGACCTGGACTAACACATCCTCAATTATCCCTCTTGGTACACGAACAGAGCGATCAGCAAGTTGTAGTGTGGTTAGGGTGGGTTTTAATTCACCCAAACCTAACTGTTTGTATACCGAGTAGGGAATCAAATTGACGCTCGCTCCTAAGTCAAGAAGTGCGTGATCAATTCGATGGTTCCCGATTACACATGATATGGTTGGGCTACCGGGATCCTTGAATTTCTGCGGCACGTCTTGCTTCAGGATGACACTCACTTTCTCAGTCAAGAAGATTTTCTTTTGAATAATTTTCCGTCTTTTGGTCGTGCATAAGTCTTTCAGGAATTTGGCATATGAAGGTATCTGTTTAACGACATCAAGTAGAGGAATGTTGACTTTCACTTGTTTCAACACCTCTAGTATATCCTGAGAGTTAGAGAGAGGTTTTGGTGAAACCAACCGTTGGGGGAATGGAGCAACTGGCTTCTCTAGAAGTTCCGGTTCTACTTTTTGTGGGGCATCACTGGATCCATCATTGTTGTCCTCTTTTGGTTCTTGGGGCTTTTCGGGCCTAACCGGAAGAGTTTTATCAATGATCTTCCCACTCCTAAGAGTGGTGATGGATTTAGCATGCCCCATCTGATTTGAAGAGCTGGGATCATTATTCTCGTACTGCGGTTTAGGATTGGGGAGAGGTTGTGCAGGAAGCATCCCCTTTTCTATAACCGTCATACGAGAATCTATCTTTTGCATAAATTCTGTGATTCCTCGCATTGCCTGAGCCAGCTCTTGTATGGGATTTTGAACCGGTTCCTCTTGAGGTTTCACTTGATTTGGATTTTGATTGAAGAAACCTGGAGGAGTCACCATTTGTCCATTCCTCCAACTAAAATTTGGATGATTTTTCCAGCCAGGATTGTATGTGTTGGAGTTAGGTCCAGTAAAAGGTCTTTGATAATTATTTACGGCATTGGCTTGTTCATTCAACACTCCTCGAAAGGCAGGTATTGTAGGACAGTTTTCAGTTGTGTGAATGTTGCAATCACAGATGCCGTAAACAATTTCATTGACCTTATCCTTCTTTCCTTCCATGGCCTCAACTTTCCTTATGAGCGTAGTCACTTTACACTTGAGATCATCCTCTTCTTTCAAGAGATATAATCCACCTTTTTCCTTTAATTGAGTCGGCCTGGACGTAGTGTTCGCCATTGGGTAATAGTCCCATGATTGCGTTTTTTCAGCGAGACTATTGAGGTAATCCCATACCTCGTCAACATCTTTGTTGATGAACTCTCCATTACACATTGTCTCGACCATTTGGCGCATGGAAGATGTCAGTCCATCATAGAAAAAATTTGTAATGCGCCACGTTTCAAATCCGTGTTGTGGGCATGAACTGACCAAATCTTTAAACCTTTCCCAACATTGGAAGAATGTTTCATCTTCCTTTTGGGCAAAGTTCATGATCGCTTTTCTGAGGGTAATCGTTTTATGATGTGGGAAGAATTTTTTATGAATTCCCTCTGCATATCGTTCCATGTGCCAATGGATCTAGGACGCAGTGAATGTAACCACGTCTTAGCTTTCTCTTTTAAGGAAAAAGGAAAGAGTTTCAGCCTAATTGTATCTTCAGATACATTAGGAAAACATAATGTAGCTATAATCTCATCGAACTCTTTCAAATGTAAATATGGACTTTCTGATTCAAGTCCATGGAATTTGGGAAGGAGTTGGATAACTCCTGGCTTGATGTCCATTTGTCCTGTGTTTTCAGGAAAAATCATGCATGAGGGCATACTCACTCCCGCCGGTTGTAGATAATCTCGTAAAGTACGAGGCGGGGGTGCCTGTTGCACCTCATTCTCATCTTGGGTATCCTCCACCCTGGGTGGAAGTGGAGGAGGTTGGTCTTCAGCCATAACCTCAGTTAACTCAGGGGATTTCGAGCGGTGTCTAATCCTGTGATGGATAGTCAACCCCTCAACCAATCCTCCTTCAGTCAAGAGACGTCGAGTGTCGTCACGGGCCCACTTGGGCATGAAACACTCGCAGCCCTCAATCAAATTTAAAGTCTAATCCTAAGAAAGGAAAAGAAAATCTAAAAAGAAAGAGAGAGAGAGTTGGAAAGATATTACCAAATTGATGCCCCTAAGTTAAGGACCTGCAAAAATAAAAACAAAATAAGTTAGATTCTAAAAAGGAGAAAAACAATCTTTTAAAAGAAAGATAACAGTAAACTGATTTCTAAAAGGAAGTGGAAACTTCTAAAATAAATTAAGAAAGTCCTAAACTAAAAAGTAAATTACTAAAAGAGAACTGAAAAATAGAAAGTAGGGAAGGAGTTTACCGAATTAGAAATTTATATCTTAAAGGCCTACAAAATAGGAAGGTTAGTTTCTAAACAAAAATTCTAAAAATAAATTAGGAAACAAATTAGATTCTAAGATTAGAAAGTTAATAAAAGTAGAAAGTTAATTAAGAAATAACCTAGTTTCTATTTCCTACAGATGGGAGGATACTAAAATTAGAAAATTTATAAAATTCAAACCCTAATCCTAAAAGGTAGAGAAAGTGAAGAGATTATGAAGGAATTACCAATTTATGGACTTATGTCAGGATCCTACAAAATATGGAAACAAGTTAGTTTCTAAGAATAAAATAAAGTAAAAACTTTTAGCCTAAAGTTAGTGAAATCCTAATCCTAACCTAATTCTAAAACTAATTAATTTCAGAGAATCGTAACCGTCAGTCCCCGGCAACGGCGCCAAAAACTTGTTCACACCCCAAGTGCAGGGTTGTGATGTAGTAATAAACTCGGTAAGACCGAGGTCGAATCCACAGGGACTGATACCTGTACGTTATCTGAAACCAAATAGAACTAGAACTAGACTAAGATGTGATCTAAACCAAATAGAATTTAGGAAATAATTGTGGAATAAGTATTTAAAACTTTAAGGAATTCAGAGAAGGAAAACTAGGGATTCAGAGGATCCACTTGTAGGGATCAGGGAGATCTTTTGCCTGCATCAGGAATCATGAAAATTAAATTGAAATTCCTCTGATATAACTTTAAAAGGATGAAAGGTATTTGAATCAGAATGGATTCCATCATCAAACCATGCCCAGGAGACAGAGCAAATAATAGAATTAAACTAATCACCAACCAATCAGATGATTATGAAGGTTAGGAAGGGTACCGACATCCAACCATGCCCAGGAGACGATGGCGAACATCAAGGCTTCCTAACATTATAATCAAAATAAGAGAAGAGGAATACTTAAAGCCATTGCAAGCCCATTGTAATTTCAGTCACAACATGCCATTAAAAACTAAATATTCCCTTAAAATTAAATCAAAAATATTTTCAAGGCACAAGCAACATCTCTCCCATCTCGCTACAGGCTTCACCTCTTAGCCCTAGCTAAGAGGTTTAGCCGACCATGATTAGGCTAAAATCATAGGATTCATAAGGAAAGAAAGAGATAACAGCCAAGAGAAAATAAAAAAAGAAAATAAGGTAGCCAACCTCCTCAATCCTTTCTCATCTCCACACGTTGCCAGCTTCCCAGCCAAAAGAAAACTCCAGCCACGTTCAAGCAGCTCACCTCCGTTTTCCTCCCCACGTTCAAGCCTCCAAAACCGAGCCCTGGAAAACAGCAACCGTTCCAGCCTCTGCTCCCGCACTCTCATTCACTCCCTTCCACGTCCCAAAACTCAAGACCGAGCACTTGTTCACGTCCGTTCTTCTGATCTTGAATGCCCCCCTCTTCTCTCTCTCTTTTCCTTTTATAACACGCACGGCAGCTTCCATAGTGGATTCGGTTGACGCTCTGCGCAGCTCTCTTTACGCAGCCAAGAAGATGAGTGGAACACGGCCCACTTCAATCGTATCTTTCCAGAAAAACAACGTCCCTTGGGGTTTTTTTTGATGACGTACACGATGGACGGTTTGGATTGTCCGTCTGACCGAAGACAGAGGGCTACAACCTCCCGGATTTCCCGGACGGTCTCGGACGAGCGTAACAGGGGGTGCGCTGGTGCTTGGTGGGGCCCATAATCAGCATCTGTTAGGGAATCTACTCCGTCCATTAACTTCGTGACGAAATTTCTGGAGGAGGTAGATGGTTTTGGAGAGCTTTTGATATGGCCCAACTGCTGGATCTTACGGCCGTCTAATCTGCATTTGAACGGCTGAAGTTCTCTCCTCCCAGTCTTTTGTGATTCTGCCACCTAGGCAGTAACAAGAGGTGTCATGGGGATCTGCTGGACTGTCTGGATTGGTTCGTACAAACACGATGGTGGCCCACAAACGCCAGCTGCGAACTCTGTTGCGCGCTGGAAGGACTTTGAATTGGAGAGGGAGACGTCGGTCAGCGTGCGCTGACCGACTCTGAAGAATACAGTGCACGGCTGGTGCACTTATGTACCGTGCACACATGATGCACATGCGGTCCCACGGAGATGTTCATGAGAAATTCGCTCCGTCCATCCGTATTGTCAGCTCAATTAACGCGTTGAGACCAATTTTCAAGTACATCTGGATAGCGGGCGGGCCCAAAGTCAATGGTTTTATGGGCTAATATGTCTGTTGGGCCAATTCCACAGCGATCCAATGGATGAAATTTTACGTGTACGGTTCATTTATGGTCTTCAGGCCACGTATGGAGTTTCGAACTGATTGGATGGCGGGAACCTTATGATCTTGCATTCTGGACACTTTTCAGGCCGCTTGAGCTTCAATTCCTCGATTTTCTTGGATCCCTGGCGTGCAAATCTATCGATCTTGGTCTCCTAGGGTCCGTCGCCTACCTTGGTGACTTCAGACTGTTAAATCCATGCTTTTAGTACCCTTTTCCAGTCCAAGCTTGTGAATACTTTCTGCATCGCAAACATGATTAAATTAGTCCGATAAACAGTATCATGCGTGTAAATTTATGCAACAACTGGGTCTGATATGCAATATTTGACCCTCAACACCTTGCTGACCACCATGGCCATCCGTACATGCACATAGGGACTCCAAACTAGTGGGCGCACACACATCAAGAAAATATAAAAGGAAGAAAGAGGAGGATAGGAGGATGAGGAGGATGGAATGAGGGGGAGGGGGGGGGGGACACTCATCTCAAATGGATGGACGGATGGATGGTGATCTGTAGTCCTCTCCCTCTAGGTTTGATGGTGGGCCACACCCTAGCCCCACACTCCCTCACTCTCTCTTAAAATCTCATAAATTTCTACTTGTAGTAAAAGTACGAGTGTAAGAGAGCTCCTACTCTTATATAGAGAATTGGGGGTTGACGTGACAAGATGATGTGGCAAGTTTATGGGGTCTTATTGGTGCTAAAAGTGAGGTGGAAGGTGGTATATGTTATAAGTAGTGGATGGAAAGGGGGAATTGTGCTAAGCATGCCTTGGCCAAGGTAGATGAAATCTAGGCATGAGTTGGCTAGTGGATGGATAAGGATTGTGGGTTGTAGGTGATGCATAGTGGATGATGAGGTGGAGTAGTTCAATTGGCTGTTTAAAGTTATGTGGCACAAAACATAACATGCATTGGATGCATGTGTAAGATGAGGTGGATATGTGCCATGAATAGTTTCTAAGGCAAGGGGAGAGGGCTAATGATGGATTTTGGGGTAGAACCCATTTCAGTCTTATAGTGCATTGTCTCATATGTGCTATATATTTATTTGTTATGTAGTGCTTGTCCCATCTTGTGATAATTTCCATGTTATTGAAAGTGGTCTTTAGGATCACATGGGCTTAAGTCGAATGGGCCTAGCATAATAAAGGTTGCTTATGTTACAAGATACACAATTTGGGTTATGGATTTGATAGGTCGTGTCTCACTAACGGAGCGTCGGATTGATGCACGGCCTTCACTATTGTGATTGCAGTGGTGATGCAGTCCACATGACAGAGGTTTCAAGGTCATCTAGTACAGATCACTTGGATGGTGTTGCTGGGTGCATGAGCAAGGCATGAGCTTATTTGACTAGTAGGGAGAGAAAGATGAGTGATGAATGGCTTGATTAATAGAATGATTGATGGGACAACATTGATATTTGTGCAAATAGGTCCTGTGTACATTCCTCGGCTCACCTCGGTTCATGCCAAAACTGGAAGTTCTAATCTAGGGATCACAATGTGTAAGTGTTATGGTCTCATGCTCCTTTGGTTGTCAAATTTTGTGGTGCCAAAACCTCTATATATGTCTTGTGTAGTTTGTTGTTGTATGGATGTTTAAGACACTACTGCATCAATGCTTCAAGTCAAGTACGGTGATCTACTTCAAGAAATGCAAGGTCATGTACTCGATCCTCTTCTGTAAGCTTCAATGTTCAGAACTACGTCAATCAGAAGAGCACTTGTTCAAGTCTAAAGATGATGTTAAAAAATGAAGTACATTCTAAGAAGACAAATCCAAGCTGTATAAGATCTCAAGATCAAGCTACATCAAGTAGAGATCTCAAGCTTCCTAAGGTTCAAAGGTCAACCTTCATCTGACTGAATGAAGTTTCAATCTTCATACTTCATGTCTCAGGTATGATAAACCTTAGATTGACCTTAGGGTAGGTCATTTTGAATACATAATTCATATTGAATAACTTTATAAGTATTTGGTCTATTCTAAGACTAGTCCTGGACCTTGTTCGACTAGTCCTAGCACTGGTTCAACCAGTCCTAAAAAATCCAGGACCAGTCCTAAGTTTGTTGCAATTGTTCAGAATTTTCTGTTCATCTATGTCCAGTCCTAGACTCTGTTCAACCGGTCGGGTGAACAGTGTCGACTAGTCATTCAACTAGTCCTAGTTCTTCGACTCAAATAAAGTAACGAATTCTTGAGTCCTACGACCAGTCGTGGGTTTTCTACGACCAGTCGTAGAGGTGCTACTACTAGTCGTAGACACCCTACGACCGATTGTGTAACCGTCTGTTTCAATCCCACTTGAAAATTCAAAAATCCATTTCATCTACGACCAGTTGTGGAGTACTCAGGAATAGTCATAGGCATGATTTTTGCATCTATAAATAGACGACAAATTTCAGAGATTGATAACTCAATTCAAGTAAAATCAAGGCATCACTCTGAGATAAGTTTGTGTTTATTTTTAAGCTACATTGTGCTTATTTAATATTCTCTTTTGTTAGCTTATTTAATTTAATTTTGTTTCTATATTCTAATCTAAATTGAAAAGTGAAATTGTTGTATTCCTTCTTCTTGGAATCAAAATTAAATATAGCTAGCCCAACTGGTTTAATTTAAAATCAATTAGAACTTAGAACCATATCAAAGTGAGTATTGGACATTAAACTTCACATTCAAACTTCTACACCGATTGGTTCTTCCGGGCTACAAGAAAAGGAGAAATCTAGGTATTTTACATTTATTGTAAATTCATTTATTTTGGTTTTGTTTGAGGTTAAGTCAGAAAAATCTCATTATGTTAGTTATCTAAGGAGAGCCAGAAAACCCAGAAACTGGGGTTTTTGAATTGTGTAAGCCCATATAAAAGACACAATTGTCAAGGTTTTAGGTGAACCTGTGAAACCTATTTTGATAGTGAATGCTAATATCCCCCGTGTGAGGATATTAGGAGTGGAGTAGCCGTGTGGCTGTTGTTTAACAGTTGGTGTAAACATAGGCGAACCACTATAATTCTTTGTGTCTTGTGATTTGAATGTTCATTTAATATTTCATATCTTTTATCATTCAGAATTGTGGGATGTATGTGTGGATGTGAATGTTGTAATATTTACATTTCAAGTATTGTGGGAATGTTGTAATAGTTTAAACTTTATTTTCTACTATTTCCCTTTATTATTCCTGTTCAGTTTGGGATATTGATACTTATCGTTCTAGTAAGGTTGTCCTACCATAAACCCTTGGTTTTTATGGTGCAAGGTTGTCCTTAGAACAACATTTGTATCAACCTCTTAAGACTTGAATTTGAGGTTGCTTTACATTCATGTATTATGATTTGTTTCATTTCTTTTGTTGGCTATCATATTCTTTAGTTTCCACTGTTAAAAGTTTAATTTGGCATAGTCTATAAATGTGGTCATAGACGATCATTTGAATACACCTGTGCCAAGTTCAGATAATGATGAAGTTCTTTTAATTGATAAACCAGATACTTCATCAAATCAAACTAATACTGAACAGAGGTCTGTTAAAGATCATCCAACTACTCGTAGTTCTTTTAATTACGTGTGCTTCACATCCCAGATAGAATTGGCTAATGTAAAAGAAGCTTTTTCTGACGAAAACTGGATAGTTGCGATACAAGAAGAGCTTAACCAATTTGTGAGAAATGATGTTTGGTATCTAGTTCTTAGACCTAAAGATAAACACATTATAGGAACTAAGTGGATTTTCAAAAATAAGTTTAATGAACTTGGTAATATTATTCGAAATAAGGCTAGACTGGTTGTACAAGAGTACACTCAAATAGATGGCATTGATTATGATGAAACCTTTGCCCCAGTAGCTCGTCTTGAGTCAATCAAACTTTTTATATCTATTGCATGCTTTAGGAAGTTTAAAATTTATCAAATGGATGTCAAGAGTGCCTTCTTAAATGGTGATCTACATGAAGAAGTGTATGTGGAACAACCAATGGGTTTTGAAGATCCTAAGAACACTAATCATGTGTATCGCCTTAAAAAGGCTCTCTACGGTTTGAAATAAGCTCCCAGGGCATGGTACAAAAAATTGACTAAGTTTTTACCAAGTCATAATTTTAAAATGGGTAGTGTCGATAAGATGCTCTTTGTTAAGAAACATAATGATGATATCTTAATGGTCAAATTTATGTTGATGATATTATTTATGGATCAACATGTACTAACATGACTGTTGAGTTTGCAGATTTAATGAAATCTAAGTTCAAAATGAGCATAGTTGGGGAATTAAACTATTTCCTAGGGTTACTGATATGGCCAAGCTATATGTCCTAGAGGGGGGGTGAATAGGACTCTGCAAAATTTTAAGATAAATACAGTGAAAATATAGAAAGATAGAACTGAATAAATAAATCAATTCACACTGCTGAATGCTAGCTCAAAATATTGATAGTTCTAAGGACAACCATGCACCATAAAAATGTCAGGGCAACCTTACTAGAACAAATAGAGAAATTGAAGCTCAAAGTAATAAAGAGATAGCAAAAATATAATGCGGAAATGTAAATCTAAATGATTACAACATTCCCCATTGTGCTTGAAATGTAAAATTTATAATATTCACATCCACACATACATTCCACAATTCTGAATGATAAAAGGTAGGAAATATAAATCACACATCCACAACACAAAGAATTATAGTGGTTCGCCTGTGTGTTCACCAACTGTTAAACAACAGCCACACAGAATGCTACTCCACTCCTAATATCCTCACACAGGGGATATTAGTGTTCACTATCAAATAGGTTTTCACAGGTTCACCCAAAACCTTCACAATTGTGTCTTTTTCAAAGGGCTTACACAATTCAAAAACCCTCACTTCTGAGTTTTCTGGCTCTCCTCAGATAACCAACAACTTTGAGATTTTTCTGGCTTAACCTCAAATAAAATCAAACAATGTAAATTACACAAATTGTAAAATACCTGATTTTCTCCTTCATTGTAGCAGCCCAGAAGAACCAAGTCAGAGTAGAGATTTGAATGTCAAAGTTCAATGTCCAATACTCACTTTATAATGGTTCTAGGTTCTAATAGATTTTAAATTAAAACAAAAGGGCTAGATCTAATTGATTTTGATTCCAGAAAAAGGAAAATAACAATTCCTCTTTTCAGATTAGATTGGAATACAAGAAACAAAATCAATTAAGAAAGCTAAAGAAAGAGAATATTAAATATGTACACTTAGCTTATATGGAGCACTGACTTATCTCTCAGAAGGTCGAATTAATTTAGCTTGAAGTTCTTTAATTTCCATTTATAATTTTAAGATTCATGGTCTATTTATAGGTGAGCAAATCACGCCTTCGACTTGTCTAAGGACTTCTACGACTGGTCGTAGAACCAACAGATATTCAAAACTTCAGGTGTGATAAGATTTGGCAGTTTCACGACTGGTCGTAGGTTTCCTTCGACTAGTCATAGGATCCCTTCGACTGGTCGTAGGTGGCCGAATTTTAACATTGGTCTTTGAGTCGTAGGTCTACGACTGGTCGAAGATACAGTCGACACTGTTCCTACGACTGGTTGAACAATCCCCAGGACTAGTCGAAGCCTAACAAAAAATTTCTGATTTTTGTAACAAACTTACGACTGATCTAGGAAATGTTTACACGGGTCGAAGCAGTGCTAGGACTAGTCGGACAAAGTCCAGGACCAGTCTTAGAACAGACCAAACTCACTTATATAAAACATATGAATTATGTATCCAAAATGGCCTACTTTAAAGGTCAACCTAAGGTCAGTCATACCTCAATAGTGAAGTAAGGACATTGAAACTTTAGAGACGAGTGACCTTTAAAAGTAATGGAGCTTGAAGTCTTGATGTCGTTTAAACTTGAGAGCTTTTTAAGATATTGAGATTGAACTTGAAAGCTTCTTGAGATCTTAAGGTTGAACTTGAAAGCTTCTTGAGATTCTTGACTTGTGAACAGTGCTTGTCAACCTAAGTTGATCTTGAGTAGAGCATTGTTCTTCACAGATGCAAGCTTCATAACAGTGTCTTTAGCATCACAAATTTGACAACACAAAGGTCTATAAACTATGGCACTTATAATCTCCCCCTTTGTCAAATTAGTGACAAAACACACTTTCAAGATATGTTAAATAACACAGAATATCTGATTAAAGAATCATGTACTAGTTGTTATCAACCGGCATCCTGCAGACTTATAAATCAATATTATTCAACATACAGTCCACCTCTGCACTCCTCTGCTCACACCTCTGCACATACTCCCCCTGAGGAACATACTCCCCCTGAGTAACATACTCATAAAACACCATACAATACAATGCTGCTCCCTCCTCATGACAACATCCATATCCATATACATATCCATAATATCCATAACATATCCATACTCCCCCTTTTTGTCACAATAGGACAAAGGAAGCACAAAACAGATGGCTGAGGAGAAATAATTAATGAGAAATATGAGAGGTAACTAGTTAAGATATGAGAACATAGTATAAGCAACACACATAATTCATAGACTGAGCTAAGTTAAAGAGAGTGACAAAATCAAAACTAGTTAAGAGTACTAAAGTTATTACAGACCAGTAATCTTAAAAATACTAATCTGACCCAGATGAAGGAGAAGGAATGGAAGGATCAAGTTGATGCATGCCTTTGTTCAAGCGCTTAAGATATTTGTGCATATATTTGACCTGTAAATCATGGGCAACAGACATGTTTTCCATCTTAACATTTAGATTCTTAACTTTATCTTCCAATGCACTCAGACGTGCATCAAATGAAGAAGGCTCAAAATCTAGATCATTTGTAGAATCGAACTCAAGTTCTTCAAAAATATCATTCATGTTAATATCATCAGGAGGAAGATCACTAGCTTCTTCTTCATGTTCAGCTTCAGCACTGCCAACACCATCACCTTAACTAGGAAGGAAATCCAGCTTCATCTTATTGATATTGGAATTGTTAAATATCAGATGATGGATAGGGGCCTCTCCAACCGGCATGTCGACTGACATATGTGTAGCCAACACAATCATCAAATATCTAAAAGGAATGTCACTGTGAATAGGATGGAGTCGAAACTGAATGATGAAGTGACAAATCAAGGATGGTAAACAAATGTTAACACCTCTGACAACAGAATGAAGAATACGAATCGTGAAGGACGTCAATTCAGATTTATTACCTAACCGAGGATACAAATTAGACACAAAGATTTTGTGAAGAACTCTATATTTGGGTAATAAATACCTTGAGGGAAGTGCATTCCCTTTATGCGTCCATTGTACATCCAAATTGCATAAGTCCTTAGTCAGCATACGTTTTTCAATGACAGAGGGTTTATCAGATAAAGTATGGATGGGAATACCCTCATCATTCACTGGAATATCCATAAGGGCTGAAATTAAATGACGATTAACTTCAAATGGCCCTTCTCTTGTGGAGATAGAAAAAGTTAAATTTTCTAGTGAGAAAGCACATATGCATGCAAACATGGATTGGGCAATGGACCAGTATGCTGGCCAACCCCAAAGCAATAAGTTATTCCAACCTACAGATTGGAACATAGGAAAAATATTAAAAGGAGCAACATGATTAATATTAACTGGATGCTCAATAATAACATTACGCAATCTGATGTCCCGAACATAAGATGGATCGTTCTCATGAGCCCTAAGATGATGCTTAATGATAGGGGCCAATCTGAAAGAAGAAGACCGACCACAGGATGTTGATTTTCTTCCTCTGGAAGCCATATGCAACAAGGATTTTAAGGATATAAAGAGTTATAAAGGATTGAGAAAAGGGATTTCTCAAATCAGATTTTTCAAAAGAAAAACTCCAAATCTCAACTAAATTCGAAATAGACAACTCCAAGAGAGAAGTAGAAGCAATCTAGACACAAATCTACAAGCAAAATGCAAATGGAGCACTAACCTTGAAGATTTTGGAAGATGGGTTCAACTAGTCGTGTGTCGGCTCATTGGAGAGTGAAGTTGAAATGAAGAAGAAGATTTCCCCCAAAATTTAAGTGAATCCACGCGATTCACGACTGGTCGTGGATATACACGATCGGTCGTAGCACGACTGGTCGTGGATACTCACGACTGGTCGAGTACAAGCCAAAAAATCTGATTTTTGCATATTTTTCAAGATTTGAAAACTAAACTAGCAAATATGTACACTATGATACAAATAGGCATAATTAATCATTTTAAAATGCACATGCTGAGATCAAATTTCATTTTGTTAAACCTACTTTTGTCGAGCGGTTTAGTAAAAATATCAGCACGTTGATTCTCGGTAGGGATATATTCCAAAGATATAACCTTTTCTTCAACTAATTCCCAAATATAATGAAATCTAATATCAATGTGCTTAGTATAAGAATGCTGAATTGGATTTTTCAAAATATTTATGGCACTAGAATTATCACAATTTAATAACATAGAATCCTGTTTAATTCCTTAATCACTTAGCACATGTTTCATCCAAACATGCTGTGTACATGCATTACCAGCTGCGATATATTTAGCTTCAGCTGTTAAAAGTGATATACAACTTTATTTATGCTAAACTAAGAAACTAAACAGTTTCTGATATAAAAACAACCACCACTGGTTGATTTTTGATCATCAAGATTACCAGCCCAGTCAGCATCTAAGTACCCAGTTAATTGAACACTAGTCTCATAAGGATACCAGAGACTGAGATTAACAGTACTTGCGACATATCGTATAATCCGCTTGACAGTAGTCAAGTGCGACTCTTTAGGTTCAGACTGATATCTGGCGTAAATACCAACACTTAGAGCAATATCGGGTTTACTAGCAGTTAAATACAATAGATTGCCAATCATACTCTGATATAATTTTGGATCCCCATTTTAACCTATAGAATCTTTTGAGAGTTTCAAGGTTGTACTCATAAGAGTATCAAAGTTCTTACCATTCTCAAATCCAAATCTCTTAATCAAGTTCATAGCATATTTAGATTGAGAAACGAACATTCCATCAGGTTTTTGTTTTACTCGCAACCCAAGGAAATAATTCAATTCCCCAACCAAGCTCATTTCAAACTGAGATTTCATTAAATCTGCAAACTCAATAGTCATGTCAGTACAGGTAGATCCATAAATGATATCATCAACATAGATTTGTACTAATAAGATGTGATCCTTATATTTTTTAATAAACAGAGTTTTATCAACACATCCCATTTGAAAATTATGGCTTAATAGAAACTTTGTTAGTTTCTCGTACCATGCCCTATGAGCTTGTTTTAAACCGTAAAGTGCCTTTTTAAGACGATACACATGATCAGCATTTTTGGAGTCTTTAAAACCCATTGGTTGTTTAACATAAACTTCCTCATGTAGATCACCATTTAAAAATACAATTTTCACATCCATTTGGTAAATCTTAAACTTTCTAAAACATGTAATGGATATAAAGAGTCTGATTGATTCAAGACGTGCTACTGGTGCAAAGGTTTCATCATAGTCAATACCTTCAATTTGAGTATAACCTTGTACCACTAGTCTAGCCTTATTTCTAATTATATTGCCAAGTTCATCAGACTTATTTTTGAAAATCCATTTGGTTCCAATGATGTGTTTATCTTTAGGTCTAGGTACGAGATACCAAACATCATTTCTCATAAATTGGTTAAGTTCTTCTTGCATCGGAACAATCCAGTTTTCATCAGCAAGACCTTCTTTTACGTTAGATGGTTCTATCTGGGATGTAAAACATACGTAATTGCATATATCCTCAAGTTGTCTACGGGTACGAACACCAGTGAGAGGGTTTCCAAGAATCTGTGTGGTTGGATGATCTTTAACAGTCCTCAGTTCAGAATCAGTTTGAATTGATGAAATATCAGATTTATCAATTAGTAGTACTTCATCATTATTTGAATTTGAGACTGGTGTGTTTAAGTGATCATCAATGACCACATTGATGGATTCTTGAATCACACCGATCCTTTTGTTTAGAACCCTATAAGCTCGACTATATAAAGAGTATCCTAAAAAGATCCTTTCATCACTCTTCGTATCAAACTTTCCCAGATGTTCACGATCTCGTAAAATATAACACTTGCTGCCAAAAACTCGAAAGTATTTGACAGTAGGCTTTTTATCGAACAACATTTCGTAAGTCGTTTTATTATTCCCTTTACTAGTGTAAACCCGGTTAATAGTATAATAAGCTGTATTGACTGCTTCAGCCCAAAGATTCTTAGAGAGCTTCATACTATTTAACATGACATTAACTATTTCTTGAAGCACTCTATTTTTCCTTTCAACTATACCATTTTGTTGTGGAGTTTTGGGCGCTGAGAATTCATGTAATATTCTCTGGTCACTACAAAACTTCTCAAAACTGCTATTCTCAAATTCAGATCCATGATCACTACGAATCTTACTGACTTGAGAACCTTTTTCAGTTTGAATCCTTTTGAGAACTTTTTTTACTTCTTCAAGGGTTTCTGATTTGTCCCTTAAGAAGAGGACCTATGTATATCTGGTAAAGTCATCTACTATTACCAAAATATATCTTTTGTCACCTCGACTTTCCGTCCTGGTAGGTCCTACTAGATCCATATGGAGAAGCTCAAGTGGTCTTGATGTGGTATTGGAATTCACCTTTTTGTGTGATTCCTTGTTTGTTTGCCAATCTGGCATTCACCACATATTTTATCTAATTTCTATAGTTTGGGTAGACCTCTTATAAGTTCTCATTTGCTCAATCTATGTAAATTTCGGTAGTGTACATGTCCAAGATGTTTGTGCCACAAATCAGTCTCATCTGTTTGGACCATGTAACATGATTGATTAGATGAGCTGGATTCGCTAACAATATAGTAGTTTTCAGACGTTCTACGTCCAGTTAGTATTACTGAACCCTTGTTGTTTAGAATCTCATCGCTTTGATTAGAAAACCATACACCATGGTTATTATCACAAATCTGAGATATGCTTAGAAGATTATGTTTCAGTCCGTCAACATACAATACATTTTTAATCAAAGGAAGATTATAGAGTTGAACCGTACCTTGGCCCATAATCTTGGAGTTGCTGCCATCTCCAAATGTGACTAAATCGTCAGTCATGTCTTTGAGATCGATGAATAAAGCCTTGTTGCCTGGAGCATCCACTATCTAGGTACCACTTAGAATGGCTTGTTGCTTTGAAAGCGGTGTGGGCAACCAAGCAAGTGACCTTTGGAACCCATTTCATAACCATTTTGGGTTTAGGAGGATAGCAGGTCTTCTTTCAATTGTAAGAGTTATAAGTATGACCTAGTGAGTTAGACTTTAGAAGCTCTTTAAGTAAATCAACTATCTTTTCTGCCAAAGGACTTTGGTTTTGCTTTTTATAGTTGATATGTCTTTTAGGCTTTTGAAAAGTTTTAAAGTTTTTAGAAAACATTTGATCTTTCCCTTTTGAGTTTAAGATTTCTCCCTTTACAAACGTGGGAGAAGTATTCTTCAGTTTAGGAGGAACACTCTTGTCATAGCCCAGACCGGATCGATCATCACATTTTCTCGATCCATATAAGAGTTTTTCTAATTTAGGATCACCTTGGGCATATTTCCAGGTTTCCTTTAAACTCAAGAGAGAAGAGACTTCATGTTTTAGTTGTTCGTTTTCAGATTTAAGATTTTCAAACTAGGAGTTTTTAAAATCTAAATCGCATTTTGTCTTTTCAAAATAGTCTGAAATATGGGACTTTTCTAAAACAAGAGATTCATAAATTTCTTTGAGTTTAGAAAATTTCTCTTTTTTAAGTTTCAATTTCACAGCAATTTTACAACTTTCCTTGTATAGGGCATTGTAAGCATCTTGAAGATCATCTTCATTTTCATATTCACTATTCAGATTTTCTTCATTAGTCGAGTCATCATTATCTGAAAAA
This sequence comes from Magnolia sinica, assembly GCF_029962835.1. Classification (NCBI taxonomy): domain Eukaryota; kingdom Viridiplantae; phylum Streptophyta; class Magnoliopsida; order Magnoliales; family Magnoliaceae; genus Magnolia; species Magnolia sinica. The sequence goes on along the minus strand of NC_080576.1, from coordinate 82,022,073 downwards.
GTGAATTTGGCTAGAGTCATAAGGGCCTCAACATCACACCCTGACTCAGTTTCAAAATCTTCTGATTCAGAAGAGACTTTAAAATCAGAGGACTCATCCCAAGTAGCCATCATACTTTTCTTTTTTGACTTGCCCTTATTAGGACATTTGTTAGCCAAATGCCCATACTTATGGCAGTTGTAACATTGACTGTCTTTTAATGATTTTCTTATTTTAGGTTTAGGTTTCTTTTTATCAAATACTTTTTGAAAATCAACCCTCTTTTTACTTTTAAAATTTTTATAAAATCTCTTTGCCAAAAGAGCCATATCATCCTCAGAGTTTTCTAAATCAGAGTTTAAATCATTTTCATGAAAACCATTTTTAGAAGTTTTTAAAGTAATAGATTTACCTTTTGGAGCTTTAAAGGTTAACTCATAAGTCTTTAATGAGCCAACTAATTCCTCAACCCTCATATTGTCCATATCATGAAGTTCCTGGATTGCGGTTACTTTAGAATTGAACCGTTCAGGAGGTGAGCGTAGTATTTTAGCACATATCTTGCTTTCAGGAATTTTATCGCCTAGACCCCACATAGAGTTTACAATGTCATTTAATCTGGTATAGAAGTCCATGAACATTTCATTTTCTTCCATACGTATTTCCTCAAATTTAGTTGTGAGGATTTGTATCTTAGATTTCTTGACAATTGAAGTACCCTCGTGTGTCATTTTCAATATATCCCAAGCATGTTTTGCAGAATCACAGGATATAATTCTTTTGAATTCATCTGGTGATAGTGCACAAGTAATTGCATTTAGTGCTTTAGCATTTGCACTACTCTCAGTTTTCTGAAGTGTGGTCCATGAGAAATACGATGTAATTTTCATATATTTTGAACCATCAATCCTAGTTACTTCAGTGGTAGGAGGGGTCCATTCATGCACTGTGGAAAGCCACACACTTTCATCCATGGATTTGAGGAAGATCCTCATCCTGGCTTTCTAATAGGCATAGTTGGAGCCATCAAAGGGTGGAGGCCTAGTGACTAATAGGCTATCAAAATTTGACATCTTTTATATAGCTGAGATCGTTAGCTCAGGAATTAAATCTAAATAAAAAGCAATAAGAGCGAGCTATTAGGCTCTGATACCAGATGAAATGGCCAGGCTATATGTCCTAGAGGGGGGGTGAATAGGACTATGCCAAATTTTAAAATAAATACAGCGGAAATATAGAAAGATAGAATTGAATAAATAAATCAATTCATACTGCTGAATGCTAGCTAAAAATATTGATAGTTCTAAGGACAACCATGCACCATAAAAATGGCAGGGTAACCTTATTAGAACAAATAGAGAAACTGAAGCTCAAAGTAATAAAGAAATAGCAAAAATATAATGTTGAAATGTAAATCTAAATTATTACAACATTCCCCACTATGCTTGAAATGTAAAATTTACAACATTCACATCCATACATTCATTCCACAATTCTGAATGATAAAAGATAGGAAATATAAATCACACATCCACAACACAGAATTATAGTGGTTCGCTTGTGTGTTCACCAACTGTCAAACAACAGCCACACAAAATGCTACTCCACTCCTAATATCCTCACATAGGGGATATTAGCGTTCACTATCAAATAGGTTTTCACAGGTTCACCCAAAACCTTCACAATTGTGTCTTTTTCAAAGGGCTTACACAATTCAAAAACCTTCACTTCTAAGTTTTCTGACTCTCCTCAGATAACCAACAACTTTGAGATTTTTCTGGCTTAACCTCAAATAAAATCAAACAATGTAAATTACACAAATTGTAAAATACCTGATTTTCTCCTTCGTTGTAGCAGCCCAGAAGAACCAAGTCGGAGTAGAGATTTGAATGTCAAAGTTCAATGTCCAATACTCACTTTATAATGGTTCTAGGTTCTAATAGATTTTAAATTAAAACAAAAGGGCTAGCTCTAATTGATTTTGATTCCAGAAAAAGGAAAACAACAATTCCTCTTTTCAGATTAGATTGGAATACAAGAAACAAAATCAATTAAGAAAGCTAAAGAAAGAGAATATTAAATATGCACACTTAGCTTATATGGAGCACCGACTTATCTCTCAGAAGGCCGAATTAATTTAGCTTGAAGTTCTTTAATTTCCATTTATAATTCTGAGATTCATGCTCTATTTATAGGTGAGCAAATCACGCCTTCGAATGGTCTAAGGACCTCTACGACTGGTCGTAGAACCAACAAATATTTGAAAATTCAGGCGCGATAAGATTTGGCAGTTTCACGATTGGTCATAGGTTTCCTTCGACTGGTCGTGGGTCTCCTTCGACTAGTCGTAGGATCCCTTCGACTAGTTGTAGGTGGCCAAATTTTAATACTGTTCTTTGAGTCGTAGGTCTACGACTGCTCGAAGATGCAGTCGACACTATTCCTACGACTGATCGAACAGTCCCCAGGACTAGCCTAACAGAAAATTTTTAATTTTTGTAACAAACTTATGACTGATCCAGAAAATGTTTAGACAGGTCGAAGCAGTGCTAGGACTAGTCAAACAAAGTCCAAGACTAGTCTTAGAATAGACCAAACTCACTTATATAAAATATATGAATTATGTATCCAAAATGACCTACTCTAAAGGTCAACCTAAGGTCAGTCATACCTCAATAGTGAAGTAAGGACATTGAAACTTTAGAGACGAGTGACCTTTGAAAGTAATGGAGCTTAAAGTCTTGACGTCATTTAAACTTGAGAGCTTTTTGAGATCTTGAGATTGAACTTAAAAGCTTCTTTAGATCTTGAGGTTGAACTTGAAAGCTTCTTGAGATTCTTAACTTGTGAACAGTGCTTGTCATCCTAAGTTAATCTTGAGTAGAGCATTGTTCTTCACAGATGCAAGCTTCATAACAGTGTCTTTGGCACCACAAATTTGACAACACAAAGGGCTATAAACTATGGCACTTACAGTTGCAAGTAAAACAACAACCTGATGGTATTTTTATTTCTCAAACCAAGTGTGCTTTGAACTTGATTAAAAGGTTCAGATTTGAGAATGGTAAGAACTTTGATACTCTTATGAGTACATCTTTAAGACTCTCAAAGGACTCTACAGGTAAAGATGTGGATCTTAGACTGTATAGAAGTATGATTGGTAGTCTACTTTATTTAACTGCTAGTAGACCTGATATTGCTTTAAGTGTTGGTATTTGCACTAGATATCAGTCTAACCCTAAAGATTCACATCTAACTACGGTCAAGCGGATTATGAGATAATTGTTGCAAGTACTGTAAAATTGGGTCTCGGGTATCCATATGATACCTAGTGTTCAATTGGCTGGGTACTCTGATGCTGATTGGGCTGATAATATAAATGATAGGAAATCAACCAGTGGTGGTTGTTTTTATATTAGAAATTGTTTAGTTTCTTGGTTCAGTAAGAAACAAAGTTCTATATCACTCTAAACTACTGAGGCTAAATACATTGTAACAGGAAATGCATGTACTCAGCTTGTTTGGATGAAACCTATGTTAAGCGATTATGAAATTGCACAGGAATCAATGATATTATATTATGATAATTCCAGTGCGATAAATATTTCAAAAAATCCAATCCAACATTCACGTACCAAGCACATTAACATTAGGTATCATTATATTTGTGAATTAGTGGAAGAAAAAATAATATCTTTAGAATACATTCTGACTAAGACTCAACTTGCTGACATTTTCACTAAACCGCTCGACAAAAGTATGTTTAATAAATTAAAATTTAATCTTTGTATGTGCATTCAAAATTAATTATTCATGCATGTATGTATCATAGTGTATATATGTATTTGATACTTTATGTGGTTAAATTATAAATTTTTATGAAAAAATACATGTTTTTTCTTTGTACACGACCAGTCGTGGTTGTAGTCGGCCGGTCATGGTACGACTGGTCAAGGACAGCTCAAGATCGATCTTGGAGCGCGTTGGGTCTTTTATAATTTGAAAAAAAAATCTCATCTTCCTCATTTTCTATTCCCTCTCCAACGAGCTGACGCCCGACCAGTTGAAGCCACCGACCTAGATCTTCAAGGTTAGTGCATTATTTACATTTTTCTTGTAGATTCTAGTCTATATTACTTCATTTTCACTCTTAGAGTAATCTATTTGATCTTTCATTGCAATTTTGGGGTTTTATTTTGAAAAATATGCTCTAGTAAAACCCCACTCTACATCCATTGTATGTTCTTATTTCCTTAAGTTTCTTGTTGCAAATGGACTCTAGAGGGAAAAAGAAAACAACACATGGTGCTTCCTCTTCTAGGTCAAATTTAACTCGATGACATCTTCGGTTTCTCGAAGATGATCCCTCATATGTGCAGGATTTGTATATGGCGCAATGTCATTGTCGAACGTCCGATTGATCTTAATCATATTGCTCAGTTTGGTATCCTACCTCTACTCCAAGCTGTAAGATGGGATAACATCTTACATTGGGGTGGGCCGGCATTCCAATCTATTGCACAGGCCATGTTTGCATGTCTTTTTAACTTTTCTACTGAAAATTTATTATTTAAGATTGATGCTAGAGAAGGGCCATTTGATGTAGATCGTCATTTGATATCTGGCCTTATGGATATTCCTGTTAATGATGAGGGTATTCCTATTCATACTTTAATTGAAAAATCCTCTGAATCAGAACATATGCTAACTAGAGATCTATGTAATATGAATGTGCAATGGATGCATAAAGGGAATGCGCTCCCTGCAAAGTATTTATTACCCAGATACAGGGTGATCCATAGAATTTTTATTTCAAATCTGTATCCTCATTCACGTAACAAAACTGAACTAACTTCTTTTATGGTTCGGGTCTTGCATTCTGTCATTTCTGGTACAAAAGTTTGTCTGCCTTCCTTGATATATCATTCAATTATTCAGTTTCGTCTCCATCCAGGTCATAGTGATATTCTATTTGCATATCTTATGACTATTTTAGCTAATCATATGCTAGTGGCTATGCTTGTTGGAGAGGCTCCTATCCATCATCTCATTTTCAACAATTCTAATATAAACAGGATGAAATTGGGATTGGCTCCTAGCCAAGTGGATGTTGGTGGAAGTGGAACTGAAGCTGGGAATGAAGAAGATGCTAGTGATCTTCCTCCTAATGATATTAACATGGATGACATTTTTGATGAGATAGAATCTGACTCTGGAAATGATCCTGATTATAAGCCATCTGAGTTTGATGCGCGTTTACGTGCTTTAGAAGAGAAGGTAGAAAATATGAATGTTGCCCATGATTTAAGGTTTAAATATATGCTAGTAGCATAAGCATTTCTTTTGGATTTATATGTGCTACTCAGGGGGAGTAATATTTGTGCTTGTTAACAACTGGTGCAAGATTCGTTAACCAGGCTATAATATTTGTGCTTATTAACAACTGGTGCATGATTTATTAAGTTAACAACTGGTGTATGATTCTTTAATCAGGCTGTAACTGGTTCTTTTATATATGAGTTGTGTTTTTCTTCTTTGGAGTGTGTTTTGTCACAAATTTGACAAAGGGGGAGATTGTAAGTGCTTTGGTCTCATGCTTCTTTGGTTGTCAAATTTTGGGGTGTTAAAACCTCTATATATGTCTTGTGTAGTTTGTTGTTGTATGAATGTTCAAGACACTACTGCATCAATGCTTCAAGTCAAGTACGATGATCTACTTCAAGAAATGCAAGGTCATGTACTTGATCCTCTTCTGTAAGTTTCAATGTTCAGAACTACATCAATCAGAAGAGCGCTTGTTCAAGTCTAAAGATGATGTTTAAAAATGAAGTACATTCTAAGAAGACAAATCCAAGCTGTAGAAGATCTTAAGATCAAGGTACATCAAGTAGAGATCTCAAGCATCATAAGGTTCAAAGGTCAACCTTCATCTGATTGAATGAAGTTTCAATGTTCATACTTCATGTCTCCGGTATGATAGACCTTAGATTGACCTTAGGGTAGGTCATTTTGAATACATAATTCATATTGAATCACTTTATAAGTATTTGGTCTGTTTGAAAACTAGTCCTGGACCTTGTTCGACCAGTCCTAGCACTAGTTCGACCAGTCCTAGAAAATTCAGGACCAGTCCTAAGTTTGTTACAATTATTTTGAATTTTCTGTTCATCTACGACCAATCCTAGACTCTGTTCGATCGGTCGTGTGAACAGTGTCTACTAGTCATTCGACCAGTCCTAGTTCTTCGACTTAAACTATAACAACGAATCCTAGAGTCCTACGACTAGTCGTGGGTTTTCTACGACCAGTCGTAGACACCCGATGACCAGTCGTGTAACCGTCTGTTTCAATCCCACTTGAAAATTCAAAAATCCGTTTCATCTATAACCAATCATGGAGTACTCAGGACCAGTTGTAGGCGTGATTTTGGCATCTATAAATAGATGACGAATTTCAGAGATTAATAACTCAATTCAAGTAAAATCAAGGCATCACTCTGAGATAAGTTTGTGTTTATTTTTAAGCTACATTGTGCTTATTTCTCTTTTGTTAGCTTATTTAATTTGATTTTGTTTCTATGTTCCAATCTAAATTGAAAAGAGGAATTGTTGTATTCCTTCTTCTTGGAATCAAAATCAAATATAGCTACCCCAACTGGTTTAATTTAAAATTAATTAGAACTTAGAACCATATCAAAGTGAGTATTGGACATTGAACTTCACATTCGAACTTCTACTCTGATTGGTTCTTCCGGACTACAACAAAAGGACAAATCCAGGTATTTTACATTTATTGTAAATCCAATTATTTTGGTTTTGTTTGAAGTTAAGCCAGAAAAATCTCATTGTGTTGGTTATCCGAGGAGAGCCAGAAAACTCAGAAAGTGGGGTTTTTGAATTGTGTAAGCCCATATAAAAGACACAATTGTGAAGGTTTTAGGTGAACCTGTGAAACCTATTTTGATAATGAACACTGATATCCCTTGTGTGAGGATATTAGGAGTGGAGTAGCTGTGTGGATATTGTTTAACAGTTGGTGTACACACATGCAAACCACTATAATTCTTTGTGTCTTGTGATTTGAATGTTCATTTAATATTTCCTATCTTTTATCATTTAGAATTGTGGGATGTGTGTGTGGATGTGAATGTTGTAATATTTACATTTCAAGCATTGTGGGAATGTTGTAATAGTTCAGACTTTATTTTCTGCTATTTCCCTTTATTATTCCTCTTCAGTTTGGGATATTGATACTTATGGTTCTAGTAAGGTTGTCCTGCTATAAACCCTTGGTTTTTATGGTGCAAGGTTGTCCTTAGAACAACATTTGTATCAGCCTCTTAAGACTTGAATTTGAAGTTGCTTTACATTCCTGTATTGTGATTTATTTCATTTCTTTTGTTAGCTATCATATTCTTTAGTTTCCGTTGTTAAAAGTTTAATTTGGCATAGTCTTATTCACCCCCCTCTAGGACATATAGCTTGGCCTTTTCACAATGGAGTATGCCACACGGCATTGGAATAGTATTAGTGAATTCATTTTTGCACCCTTATTTTTCAATAACATGAGTTGTCGTGTCGTAAAGTCGGTTGAGCCATTGGAAAGTGAAGACCCGAGATATAAGTGAAGACGAAGCATCAAGGCGGCAAGAACAGGTAAGTAGGTGGCCTTTGTGTAACACCCTGTGCTTTTTAGTACTCAGGTGTTACCATGACAACCCAACTTATAATAAATGCAAACTCAATTTTTCTAAATGCTCACCTTCATTCTAGCTTAAATTGGTAGTTGGGGGCAATTGTCACCCATAAATCATGCCATCTAACCATTTATTTTCTAAATAGATCTTCACATTAACTATAAAGCTTATCTTTAAGAGTTTACTCTCTTTAACTAGATAGGATCCAATCCTTCACCATAGACTAGGAGTCATGTGAGACCCGTATCCTACCCCATACTGTTCTGTAGGCTTCCATGGTCCTCCTGGTTGAATTTTAGCAACCCACTATACGTAGATAGCAGTTGCTTAGGAACCTAAGTCGTATCCCATATTTCGAAGTCGGCTCAACCCGAAACCTGTACCCTAGCGACCACACCGTAGCCGCGTTTCGCATGCCGATGCGATACCCAGGCCATGAGATGTGGGCCCACATTCAGTTTGAGAAAAATGCCAAGCATTTGCAAACCCAAAAGAATCTTTAATCAAATCAATCCCATCAATCACCCATCCCCAAGTACAACACCCATCCCCAAAGTCAACTCTCTCTCTTACACAATCCATACATGTCAAGTACACCCATCACTCCATCACCTTTCACTCATCCCTCTCTCCCATCACTTCTCTCCCATCTCCTCTCTCTCTCTATCTCTCCATTTTTTAAGTAACCTTAAGGAGAGGAGAACACTACAACGTCTAAGTTCCATAAGAGAGCTTTGTGTGGCCCACTTCCTATCTGCCATCTCCACCATCCAAGCTTCATCTCAACCCTTAAACCATGTTCATTTGGAGCTAAAGATGAGGAGAGGTCTGAGAAGACCAACGGTAGGTGTTCATAAGCATTTGGTTTACTGTGCTTCTATATTGCATAACCTGATTAAGGTTAACGGTATTCGTGGACTCGGTATCTGATATTTGGCTTACTATGTCTCCGCATTGCATAGCTAATCTACATTGCTTACTCAGTATATGAAATTGACTTATTATGTTTTTGCATTGCATAGCCTGGATAAGGCTGATGGTATTTATGAACTTACCAGCATGTTTTCACATTACTCTGATATTGTGAGATTTAGAGACTTGCCAGTATTTTCGCTGACCCTGATATTTGAATACTTGACACTTACCTTGTGCACACACTTACACCACCCTCTAAGCTTTCTATAACCTTATGCATGATAGATGCGTGCAGGTGGCATTAGGTTATAACATTGTTAAGCTTGGAGCATGCAGCTAACTTCTAAAGCTTTGATTTTCGATAGATGTATTTTCCTTTCAACATTATATTCAACTGTTTATATTAGTGGATATGTGATGATGATGTTACCTTTGTGATTTGGGTAAACTTGTGGTTATGCTTCTTACGAGATAAATGTACGTTAGAAAATCCTTCTTGTAGGATCCCAGGATTAGAATCTGGTGTATCTGGGAGCCGAGAATGGGGTACTATAGAGGTTATCTGCACCAGATTCGGCGATTAAGAATTTTATGAATCCCAGTTACTGAGTTTAGGGCGTGACAAAAGTTAGTATCAGAGCATAACTTAGGAATACCTGAGGATAACATCACATATCTACTGATAGCTACCTTTCACTCTATGATTGTTAAGATCTTAGAATGGTTAGATCCCATAGTTTAGATAACTTAGAAATTTTTTGATACAGCTCCCTATTGTTGAGATTATGAGGTTGCATAGTATTTCAATTTTGATCATTTCTAATTCGGGATCTGAGGATCAGTAGGGTTATCGTAGTGTAGATGAGACGTCTTGGGAGCAAGAGCCTGAGATTCATGGGTGTTATCCCCATCTCTTAAGTGTTTAATTATGTTGGTATGTTTTGTGATAGGATTTTCCACCCTTGGTGAGCTCTGTTTTGGTTGCATTGTGGTTTAAATTTCGAGAATAAAATTTTTATTAGGAGGGGAGAGCTGTGAGACCTGTATCCTAGCTCGTACTATTAAGTAGGCTTCGACGGTCCTCCCAGTCGAATTTCGGCGACTTGTGACACGTAGAGAGCATTTGCACGTGACCCTTAGTCGTATCCTGTATTCCGGAGTCAACTCGACCCGAAACCTATACCCTAGCGACCGTGCCATCATCGTGGTTCAAACGCCGCATCTCACATGTTGATACGATACCCATGCCATGAGATGTGGGCACACGTTCAGTTTGAGGAAAACACCGCGCATTTGTAAACCTAAGAGAATCTATAATCAAATCAATCTCATCAATCACCCATCCCCAAGTACAACACCCATCCCCAAAGTCAACTCTCTCTCTTACACAAACCATACATGTCAAGTACACCCATCACTCCATCACCTTTCACTTATCCCTCTCTCCTATCACTTCTCTCCCATGTCCTCTCTCTCTCTCATTCCCTCTCCATTCTCTCATCTCTCTGTTAGGAGAAAACTTTAACGTCCAAGTTCTATGAGAGAGGTTTGTGTGGCCCACTTCCTATCTCCCATTTCCACTATCCAAGCTTCATCTCAACCCTTAAACCTTGTTCCTTTGGAGCTAAAGATGAGGAGAAGTCCGAGAAGACCAACGGTGGGTGTTCATAAGCATTTAGTTTATTATGCTTCTGTATTACATAACCTGATTAAGGTTGATGGTATTCATGGACTCGGTATATGATATTTGGCTTACTATGTCTTCGCATTGCATAGCTGATCTACATTGCTTTCTCAGTATATGATATTAGCTTATTATGTTTTTGCATCGCATAGCCTGGATAAGGATGATGGTATTTATGGACTTACCAGCATGTTTCCACATTACTCTGATATTGTGTGATTTATAAACTTGCCAGTATTTCGGCTTACTCTGATATTTGAATACTTGGTACTTACCTTGTGCATACACTTACACCACCCTCTAAGCATTCTATAAGCTTATATATGATAGATGCGTCCAGGTGGCATTAGGTTACAACAGCGTTAAGCTTGGAGCGTGCAGCTGACTTCTGCAGCTTTGATTTTTGATATATTATTTCCCTTTCAACACTATATTCAACTGTTTATATTAGTTGTTATGTGCTGATGATGTTGCCTTTGTGATTTTGGTAAACTTGTGGTTATGCTTCTTACGAGATAAATGTACATTGAAAAATCCTCCTTGTAGGATCCTAGGATTGGAATCTGGCGTATACATGCTGGGAGCCGAGAATGGGGTACTACGGAGGCTGTCGGCACCAGATTCGACGATCGAGGATTTTGTGAACCTCAGTTTTCGAGTTTGGGGCGTGACAAGTCGTGCCTATGAGATCTTTCGTTTATCAGCTTCATACTTGGATGGAGAGCAATACACCACTAGAATGTGAGGGGACACCTATTTTAGGATTTCAATCACTCTAATAAGCAATTCAAACCATCCATTATCAACAATGAAACTTAGAATTGTAAGATCCACTGTTCATCAAGTTCATAACGGCCTGGCGAATCAAACCACACCTAAAAACACATAATCTAATTAATTAGCACTCAAAAGAATCAAATCACACCTAAAACACATAATCTAACTGATTTGCACTTAACTAGCCATTAAGTTCCCTCTAGAGGTGACTGAGAATCCATAGGAAACCTTAATTTCAGATCTAGAGACGATCTGACCGTTAGATCAGTAAAAATCCATCCATCATCAGCATTAGAAATGGGCGTGGATGACACATGAATAGACTTTAAGGATTGGGTCTCAAATCCAGTCCTAAATCATTAGGTGGCTAGTCCTTGGACCCCTAGAACCCTTTGGATAAGTGTTAATCATGCCTATAAGAAATCTAACCATCAGATTGATGAAAACCTATAATTAAGGACCCCAAACCACAAGCATGGTGGCTACCTAAACCTTGAATCTACTGCATCTTTGACCAGATGTCTTAACAGGACCCACAAAACTTGATGAATGAAGTGGATTTTGTCAGGACATCACTGTGGACGCCACATTCGTCGCATGTGCACGACGTGTGCAAGAGTTCACGGTTCACCAGACCTCTAGCACGGTCAAACGAGCGCTGACCCGCGGCTCATCCAAAAAGGGGACTTTCTCTTGCCTTTCTACTTTTAAAAATTTTAAACGGACAACATCTGTTTAGATGCAATGTGGCCCACCATCATGGATCCCCTGTCTGATCTAAACCATCCATCTTATAGAGGACCCAAATGAGACCATTCCCTGGCAAATTTCACCCGTTGGATCACACATACGTGTGCACAATAACAGCCACAAATCATGCTGCGTGCGGCTATTTTGTCAGAAACGAAAAGCCTCACTTTTACTTCCACACTGGTGATCCATGGACACTTATAACTAGAAATCTCAACCCTCCATTAGTGCAAATCTCGGCCATCCACCTTAGGGCATCCATAGCTACCATTTAGATCTTTTCACCGCCATCGCAAGTTGAAACTGAACGTACTAAGCAGAAATGATGACCATCTTACCTTTGGTGGGTACCACAGCTATATTGGGACTTATCCACACCGTCCATACACATCAGATCACATGATTGGCTGTCCATTGAAGTTCCACCATTATCGACCAAGTCCTCTTCTTCGTTCAGCTGAAATACACGACCAACGATGGTGAACCTTAGTCAGTGATCAGAGGCATTCATTTGATGGTCTATGCCTTTAGAAATCAATCCTTACTAGTGGGCCAGGGCTATGCAATTAGAATAAAATCTAATAGAGCAAAGTCAAAGCATTTCAAGATGACATTATCGAGTTTGCTCGACTTAGTGGTTGCTCCCTGTAACTAATCGAAGACTAGCTGCCGACCCTTCTGGATGTTTGAGAGGCTATAAATAGATCTCTTTCTTTTAGGGCTGCCATTCGAAATAGAAAAAAATGAGAGAGGGTGAGAGCGCCGCTGCTGCACCACCTCGAGTTGGGTGGACTCAATCCAGATGTCGCTGGAAGCTGCAGAGGGAGAGAGTAAGAAAGGGAAGTGAGGAAGAGAAGGAGAGAGAGAAATATAAATGTCAGAGAAAGGGAGCCTGACCTCAACTCATAGGCTACTGCACTCACTCGACCCAACTGTGTTTCGGGCCGCAGTTTGCGCATGCTTAGGTGGGTCTAATCCAAGCGTAGGTCCAAAAGGGGAGAAGAGAGAAGAAGTAGGAGAGACGAGGGAGAAAAGAAAGAAGCAAGAGCAAGGAAGAGGAGAATAGAGAGGGGGACGGTGGGCCAACTCGAATCGGCTGAGTTGTGCTCGAGTTGGGCTTGGACCTGTTTTGGGTTGGAGACTTGATAGAATTCCAGTAAGAAAGGTAGAAGAGAGAAGCAGGGGAAGGAGAGAGAGAGTGAGAGTAGTAGTAGAAAGGGAAAGAAAATGAAGTGAGTGGGAGACTTCGAGACCAGTGATGTAAGGCCCGTATCCTAGCCCGTACCATTCCATAGGCTTCCTCGGTCCTTCCGTTTAAATTCTGGCAACCCGCGATCTGTTATCGGCATTTGTACACAACCCTGAGTCATATCCCATATTTCAAAATCGTCTCAACCCAAAATTTGTACCCTAGTGACCGTGCCGTCACCGCAGTTTCGATGCCGCATCTCACATACTGAGACAATACCTAGGCCAGGAGATGTGAGCCCATGTTCAGTTCGAGAAAATGTCACGCATTTACAATCCCAAGAGAATCTTTATAACATGTCCCATTAATCAAGTGCACATTAATCACCTCATGTCAAGTACAAGAGCACCCCAAAGTCAACTCTCTCTCTTACACACCCATACATGTCAAGTACATACCCATCACCCATCACTCACTCCCCATCACTCCATCTCTCACACCCATTCCTCCCTCCCCTTACATCAGCTCGCCCTCTCATCTCTCTCTCATTTTCTCCCAAACAAGCACCGTCCATGGTTTTTCCAAGGAGAGGAAGAAGTTAGTGTGGCCCACCTTCTTACCACCCAATCTCACCATCCAAAGTCCATCTCAACCGTTAAAGTTTGTCCATTGGAGCTCTAAGATGCTTTAGTGGAAGAAGGAAGAGAAGATCATAGGTGGGTGTTCATAAGCACTTGATTTTGTGATTTGAGGGCCCACATATGGTGAGATCCATCTTGATGTACGATTTGTATCAAAGAGGGACCTATAGTGGCGTGGTCCCTCCGCTACTCCGATCTCCATCTCTCTCTCTTTATTTTTCCTTTTGCGGCCCACCTTGATTGATGAATTAGATCCACACCATCCATTATGGTAGCCACCTTGATCCACGTGCCATGCCAAGAGCCCCACCTTCCAGAGAAATCTGGACGGTGCTAAGGAACCACCGTGATGTATTTGTTCACATCGTCCGTCTGGACAGTGGCTGTGGGCTACTATGATGTATGTTGTGTATTCACATTGTCCATCTGTTGATGGAGTGGGCCCACCCCACACGTGTGACATGTGTGGGCAGGTGGGATCCACCTTGATTTATGCATTATATATCCAAGTCGTATGTCCCTGGACGGTGTACCATGGAGCACATCATGACGTATGAGATTATCCATGCCAGCCATCCATTTTTCCAGGACGTGTGACCCACTCCACACGTGTTGCACGTGTGGAGGTGGGGCCATGTTGATGTATGTAATTTGTGATCATGCCATGTGTCTGGACCATGGGTCCCTTGTAAGGTATGTGTTATTCCCATACTGTCCAAGTCAGGGGTCCCCACCATGATGACGTGTGATATCCACATTGTCTATCATGTGTAGGGCCACCATGATATGGGTTTTATATCCTCATGTGTAGACCCCACCATCTTCTTAGTGGTTGTATTAACGATAGCAAGTTCTGAGGGCCCCACAGTGGCATGTGTTAATCCAGACCCTCCATCTGGACAGTGGGCCAGTAGTCATTGCTGCTACCTATTGATGTCAGCAAGCTATGTGGGGCGCACCTTTGATGTATCTGTTTGATCCACACCATCTATCTGGATAGGTGGTGTAGGACGCTGCCATGATATTTGTGTTTCATTCATGCAGATCGTTCATCTGCAGGCCCACCTACAGCGTGCAGGGCCACACCTTGATGTATTTATCCTATATTCACTCTGTCCAGCAGTGGACCCCACTTGCTGCACATGTGAGATCCACCTTGGTCTATGTATTTCATCCACACTGTCCAATGCTTGGACAGGTGCTGATTGTGCTGGAAATGGATGGACGGTGTTGTGGACCACCATAATGTATGTTTCGATCCACACTGTCCATCTGTGTGGGCCTGACCATGATGTACGTGCATTGTACACGCTGTCTAGTAGTTGGACAGGTGTTAATCTACATGAACAATGCTTAGACGATGTTGATTTGCATGGATAAAGGTGGGGCCTACTATGATGTGTGTACGGTCCACACCATCAGTGTGGGACAGTGCCGGGTCCACATAATGTATGTGTTTCATTCTTGTGAGGGACACCATGATGTATGTTATATCTGTTGCCCATCTAACGTGGCCCATGTGCAGGGCCCACCTAATGTGTGTTTATGGCCCTTTTTGGCATGGCCCATTTAGTTATATTCGAGGCCCATAGGGATGTGTATTAGGCCTATGTGAGTGGGCCATAGGGATGTGTATTAGGCCCATGTGATGCGGCCCAATGTGTTGTATATGAGGCCCATATGATGAGGCCGGATGTGATGTATTAGGCCCATGTGATGCAGCCCACTTGATGTATGAGACCCTGTGTAAGGCCCATTATGATTATATGAGGCCCATTGAGATTATATGTAGCCCATTGTATTGTGTATGAGGCCTTCATGTGAGACCATGGGCCCACTATATGTTCGGCCCTATATGGACCACTTCTTGGGAGCAATGTTGGTTAAATGTCCACATTAATGGGAAATGATGGTTAAAGGTTTACATTGTGACCTTCCCTTAAGCCTGGTTAGGCCCATTCTCATCATTCTCTAGTGGGTTAACCCAAATTATTGGGCCCCATTGATATTGCTTGTTCTATCATCGGTCGTCTATCAATGGACCCCGTCTTGCGTCGAGATCGATTACCGATTCCGATTGTTGAAGCCGATCATCGAGGCCGATTTCGATTATAGAGGTCGATTTCGAATGTCGATACCGATTCTAGTTTGTCGAGGTCAATTGTTGAGGCCGATTCTGATATTGATTATCGAGGCCGATTCCGATTGTCGATTCTGATTCTGATTGTCGAGGCCGATTGTTGAGGTAGATTCTGATTCCGATTGCGATACCGATTGTTGAGATCAATTCTAATTATGATTGTTGAGGTCGATTCTGATTATCGCGGATGATTATCGAGGCCGATCCCGATTGTCGAGGTGGATTGTTGAGGCCGATTTCAATTCCGATTGTCAAGGCCGATTCCAATTGTCGATTCTGATTTTGAGGCCAATTATTGAGGCCGATTCCGATTCCGATTGTCGATTCTAATTATCGAGGCCGATTCCGAATGTCGAGACCGATTCTGATTGTCGAGGCCAATTGTTGAGGCCGATTATGATTCCGATTGTCGAGGCCGATTATCAAAGCTAATTTCGATTGTTGAGGCCGATTGTTGAGGCTGATTTCGATTCTGATTGTTGAGGTCGACTCCAATTCTGATTGTCAAGGCTGATTTCGATTGTCGATATCGATTTTGATTGTTGATACCGATTCCGATTGTCGAGGCCGATTCCGATTGTTAAGGTGCAATGAGATGCATATGCGACCCATATTTGAGGCCCATTGTGACGTGCATTCGGCTTATGTTTGAGACCCAATGTGATGTATATGTAGCCCATATTTGAGGCCTGTTGTGATGTGTATTCAGCCGTGTTTAAGGCCCAATGTGATGTATATGAGGCATATGTGATGTGGCCTATTGTGATGTATTTGAGGGCCAGGCGATGGAACCCATTGTGATGTATATTAGAACCATGTGAAAGGCCCATCGTGATGTATATTAACATCTTGAGTGAGGCCCATGGTGTTGTATATTTGGCCCTTGTGTGAGGCCATGGGTCCACTATATGTTAGGCTCTATGTGGGCCAATCCTTGGGGGCAATGTTGGTTAAATGTCCACATTGTCGAGGTCAATTGTCGATGCCAGTTATTGATACCGATTATGAGTATGTGATAGCATAACATCATGATACATACCCATATGCATCATCTGCATGTTTGTTATGAGATATGATTAACCATTGCATATGTCATAGTGTTGGTTGTTATAAGACTCCCTAATATGTAGAGATTGTCTCACATGAGCGCACGGTATGCGCAGGATTGATGCATGAGTAGATTGTATGACTCATGCATCTTACATTATGTGCTGTGATTATTATACGCCCTAGCGACATCAGGGCCGTAGCCTCCACAGGCATATCGTGGATGGCCAGATGGGACACTAGAAATCTGTTCTACATGGGGTGCTATAGATATCCTTGGGTGACAGTCCTAGAACCCTCTTCGTTCCAGAGGTTTCTCAAACGTCTAGACTAAGTGGGTGCATGAGCCCATGAGGGCCATATACCATTAGGCCACGTCTCCCACTGTGTCATGGTCGGTTGGATGGGGGTATGGCCTTACCTGCTCGAGTGGAGGGGGCAATGCTAGGCCGAGTCTGACCAGCTCGAGGAATGGGTCTGCTATCCACAAGTCAGGCTTGATATTGGCAGGCGGATAGTGAGGTCTCTTCCACTCACCTTGTTGCACGCGATGGGGCGGCAATTTGGTTTGGAGTGTAATAGACCCTGGTGATTCCCCAGAGAGGAACCATATTGATATGTGGACTTACTGAGCAGGAGTTGTATACACATTCATTTATTCATTCACTATTCACTCGGGCTGGTGGTGCACAATTATTCGTTACATGTACCTTTACAATGGCCAGGATTTCAGTTGGGGCACGCGACTAACCTGAGGTCAGGAGTTTACCACATTAAGTCTGACTATCTAAATTTAGGTATGTGAGTGGTTTGGATAGAAGTCTTTATTGTGGACCTCGTAGCCTACGATACTACATACTATTATCCTGACTTCGCACTCCAGTTTGGTCATTTCATTCGCATTGCATATTGCATTGCATCCTCAACACATAGCATTCGGTTTACTGTACTTCTATATTGCATAACCTGATTAAGCTTGACGGTATTCAAGGACTCAGTATCTGATATTTATCTTATAATGTTTCTGCACTACATAACTGATCTACATTGCTTCCTCAGTTTATAATATTGGCTTATTATGTTTTTGCATCACATAGTCTGGATAAGGTTGATGATACTTATGGAATTATCAGTGTTTCCACTTACTCTGATATCGTATGATTCATGATCTTGCTAGTATTTTCGACATTCTATGATTTATGGCATTGTATTGTATACTTGGTACTTATTTTACGTACACACTTTCACCAACCTCTAAGCTTTTTATAAGCTTATGCATGATAGATGCATGCAGGTGGCGTTAGGTCACAACAACGGTGAGCTTAGGGCATGCAGCAAACTTCTTGAGCTTTGATTTTCGACATATGTATTTCCATTTCCGCACTGTACTCAAATATTTATATTAGTGGATATGTGATGATGATGTTGCCTTTGAGATTTGGGTAAACTTATGGTTATGCTTCTTATGAGATAAATGTATGTTAAAAATCCTCCTTGTAGGATTCCAGGATTGGAATCTGGCGTATGGGCACTGGAAGCCGAGAATGGGGTACTATGGAGGCTGTCGGCACCGAATTCGGTAATCGAAAATTTTGTGAGCCCTGTTTCCAAGTTTAGGGTGTGACAAGCGGAGTCGCTGCCCAGCTTACTAGTTCGAGCTAGTGAATTGCTGATAATGTTTCACCAGAAGAAGAGTGAGAAAAGGGAAGAGGAAGAAAAATAAGAGAGAAAGAGAGGGAGGTTGGTTTGGTGGTTGCCGAGTCAACTCGGCCGAACCGAGTCTAGCCGAGTTGAGTTGGGTTTGGGCCTAGTCCAGGTCTAGCTGAACATTCCAGCATGGGATAAGAGACAGGAAGGATGGGTGGTCATTGCACCTATCGAGTCAACTCGGGTGAGTTGTCGGGCTAAGTTGGTTCGAGTTAAGACAAGTAACCGAGAGTAGATCGGATCGGTCCAATTGGGTAAGTTCAAGACAACTATTTAGATTAGAAATTATTACTAAATAGATTGGTTAGTATTTTTATCATATATTAGAAAATTGTCTAACATGGAGTTAATGTGATTCTACCTACTTCACACCTTCAAACCCTACAGAGAAGTGAACTCACATCCAGAGGTGAGGACTCACCCTTTGAGCTTCCTACTTAAATTCATCAATCTAGTCAGAGACGATGCTTTGATTTCTCTCGTTGAGTTATTTATGTCACTATTGAATATGCTAAATTATTGCGAAATTATTTCTCGTGTTAGATGATAGACATCTCTATTTAATTATAGGAAGCATAAATGATTTGATGATAACATGCTATCTTTAGTTGTGCATTTGTTAATTAATTTTATGTTTGCCACTTGTGATTAAGTTATTGAAAGAGTGGAACCTATCAGGAACTTACTATCTTATAATCCATATTTGACTTACGCGGCTTAGATTGCTTATTTGCCCTTCGTGGCTTTGATGGAACATTGACGCCCTTTTGTGGCTTGTTAGTTATATTTACATATCTTGTTGATTTTTGGATCATTATGCAGAGTTTATTATGATTTTTGGGTGGAGTTGAAGTTCTTTTGTCGATTTTCTATCTATCTTGTGGAGTTCATACAATTTTCGAATGACTCCGGAGTTCCCATGTTAATTCTCTCTTCATCTTGCGATGTTCAGTCGTATGGTGATTTTTGGGTGAAATTGAAGTTCACTTGTCGATTTTCTAACCATCTTACGATGTTCACATATGATATGATTTCTGGGTGAAGTAAAGTTTTATATCTTGTTTTTCTACCAATCTTGCGGGGTTTAGTCATACTATGATTTTCGGGTGGTCTGGAGTTTGTATGTTGATCCTCTCTTCATCTTGCGGTATTTAGTTGTACTGTGATTTTCGGGTGGAGCGAGAGTTTGTTTATTGATTTTCTAGCCATCTTGCGGTGTTCACGTATGATATGTTTTTAGGGTGAAGTTACTGTGATTTTCAGGTGGAGCTGAAGTTCGCTTATCGATTTTCTAGCCATCTTGCAGTATTCACATACGATATGATTTCCTAGTAAAGTAAATGTTTAAAGCTTGATTTTCTATTCACTTTACGGAGTTAACTTATATTATGATTTTCAAGTGGATCGGGAGTTCGCTTATCGATTTTCTAGCCATTTTGCGGAGTTCGCATAAAATGTGATTTTCGAGTGCAATAAAAAGTTGTATGATTGATTATTTGACTATCTGGATACGTTCACTTACATTGTGATTGCTATTACATTTCCTTAATGTTGAAATTATGTTGACCGGCTTACTTCTAAATATATGATCATGATTTTAAATTGCATTGTTTAATATGTCTCTTCTCATATCTTGTGATTTATGCTGGATTATGATTGATGAGTGTGTAATCTTATAGGGTACTCCTCATTGTGATAGCCATTGATGCTATCAAACTATATCAGTTTATGCAGGTGTAGAGCAAGAGAATGTTGTTCACTAGGTCGCTAGAGCATACCAGGTAGCTGAAGAGCTAGACGGAGTCCCTGCAACCCATATTGAGCTCCATCACTATTTGATAGATTCTTATTTTTGTTTAATGTACTTTGTCATTTGGGATTGTGTAAGTCTTGTATGGGTGCTACATTTGGAATTTTCTGATGATTAGAATATTTTTATATAATGCATGGTTTACTCCGCCAACATTTGCTACTAACTCTAATTAATGATAAAGCGACTTAAATTTAGACTGAATTTTAAAGACTAACACTCGGGTTTTTGGAAAACGAATTGTATACTCACGTTTCAAAAACCGGGGCGTTACAAGTTGGTATTGGAGCAGTGTCTAGATAAACTAGGCCTTGGGAAAAACAAGACTTGTATGACTTCAAATAATCTAGAGTTGCATTGATGAAAGTAGAGACTTGAAACTAGATTTAATTCCCTTAAGTTTAGGGTATCTTGTGAATCTAGAAATTTAAATTTTAGGCTCCCTTGAAATTTTTAGGGTTAACCACTTTAACTTAAAAACAAAAAGAAAAAAAAAAACTTAGGTTCCCTTTTGAATTATAATTGTTTAAATTCAAGAATTAAACTTATGCACCGTAGGAAAACAAATACCCACCATGTTGCACATTATATCGAACATAAGTATTCTTTAAACTAAAGAATTTGTACCAAGAATTATAATTTAAATTTGCATTATGCTTAGATAGTCAGAGTGCACAATGAAAGCGTAATAGGCCATACAAACTTACCCCTTATGAAAATTGAAGACTACATGATAGTCCCCAAGATTCTAGAATAACAGGGAGCACAGACTAATGAAAACATATATTAGGCGAAGTGTACGCAGTTTGATCCAAATTTTAAATCCTAGTAAATTCTAAAGATCTCAATGCCCTGATCATGTAGAAGATCGAAGTTCACTAGGATTAGGAAGGGATACAAAGGAACTCATTGCCTTGATCAGGCAGAAGATCATTATATCAGGCTCATACCAAACATAACTATTCGTTCATGTTAACCTGAACACTGAAAACATAAACTATTAATCTTCCTCTGGATGGTGTGGGATTGTTATCGTGAATTTCAAATACATATATATAGGATAATAATAATAAAACTCTTCTTTACATCATGTGAGCAAACCCTTAATCATAATTAATATCGAAGGAAATTGGGATAGCATAATCGAATCTCGCAGGCGAGATTCTTCTTTAAAGGGGGTAGATTGTAACAACCCTAGTCCTAGTAGTTAGTCGCTAACACTTGTGCCTACAAACATACTTCACAGGGAATGTGGTGAATGCTAAGAGACATGGTAAAATGGATTGTCCTCGTTCCTATTTAAGGTAGAAGTATCAAATTTCAGGGACGAAATTCTCTTTAAGGGGGGTAGATTGTAACACCCCGTACTTTTCAGTACTCAGGTGTTGCCATGAGGACCTAACTTATAATAAACACAAACTCAATTTGTCTAAACTCTCACCTTCATTCTAGCTTAAATTGGTAGTTTGGGGCAATTTTCACCCATAGATCAAGCCATCCAACCATCTATTTTCAAAATGGATCTTCACATAAATTAAGAAGCCCATCTTTAAGAGTTTATTCTCTTTAAATAGATAGGATCTAATCCCACACCATAGACTAGGAGCCGTGACTATGAGATCCATTGTTTATCAGCTTCACACTTGGATGGAGAGCAATACACCACTAGAATGTGAGGGGGCACCTATTTTAGGATTTCAATCACTCTATTATGCAAATCAAACCACCCATTTTCAACAATGAAACTCGGAATCGTAAGATCCACCATTGATCAAGTTCTTAACGGCCTAGCGAATCAAACCACACCTAAAATGCATATTCTAACTGATTAGCACTTAAGCAAATCAAACCACACCTAAAACACATAATCTAACTAATTAGCACTTAACTAGCCATTAAGTTCCCTTTAGAGGTGATTGGGAATCCATAGGAAACCTTAATTTCATATCTAAAGATGATTTGCCATTATATCAGTAAAAATCCATCCATCATCAGCATTAGAATTGGGCGTGGATGACACATGACTAGACTTAAGGATTGGGTCTCAAATCCAATCCTAAATTATTAGGTGGGTAGTCCTTGGACCCCTAGAACTCTTTGGATAAGTGTTGATCATGCCTATAAGAAATCTAACTAGCAAATTGATGAAAACCTATAATTAAGGACCCCAAGCTACAAAGCATGGGCCACCTAAACCTTGGATTTGCCCCATCTTTAACCAGATGTCCTCACAGGACCCACAAAACTTAATGAACGAAGTGGATTTTGTCAGGAAATCATCGTGGACCCCACATTCATCGCGTTTGGATACAATGTGGCCTACCATCATGGATCCCTTGTCTAATCCAAACCGTCCATCTTGTAGAGGACTCAAAGGAGACCATTCCCTGTCAAATTTCGCATGCTGGAACACACATACATGCGCATGATGTCAGCCACAAAATGGGCTACGTGCAACTATTTGGCTGAAAATAGAAAGCCTCTATCACGCCCCAAAACTGGAGATTTGACTCATAGGAATCCCGATCTCTAAATTGGGTGCCAACAGCCTCCGTAGTACCCCATTCTCGGCTCCCAGCGCCCATACGCCAGATTTCGATCCTGGGATCCTACAAGGAGGATTTTTCCAACGTACATTTATCTCGTAAGAAGTATAACCACAAGTTTACCCAAATCACAAAGGCAACATCATCATCACATAACCACTAATATAATCATTTGAATACAATGTTGAAAGGAAAATACATATATTGAAAATCAAAGCTCCAGAGGTCCGTTGCATACTCCAAGCTCAATGCTGCTACAACCTAATGCCACCTTCATGCATCTATCATGCATAAGCTTATAGAAAGCTTAGTGGGTGGTGAAAGTGTGTGCACAAGGTAAGTGCCAAGTAAGCAATATCAGAGTAAGCGAAAATACTGACAAGCCCATAAATCATACAATATTAGAATAATATGAAAACAACTTGATAGGCCCATAAATACCATCAGCCTTATCCAGGCTATGCAATGCAAAAATATAATAAACTAATGTCATATACTGAGGAAGCAATGTAGATCTGCTATGCAATGCAGAGATAGTAAGCCAAATACTATGTGCTAAGGATGCAATGCAATATGCAGTGCGAATGAAATGACCAAGCTGGAGTGTGAAGTCGGGATGATAATACGCAGTATCGCAGGCTACGGGGTCCACCACAGAGGACTTCTATCCAAACTAGTCCCATACATAAATTTGGATAGTCAGACTCAATATGGTAAACTCCTGACTCAGGTTAGTCGCGTGGTCCAATAGAGATCCTAACCATTATGAAGGTACACATAACAAGTAGTTGCGTACCACTAACCCAAGTGGATAGTGAATGAATGAATGAATAAGTATGCAACTCCTACTCAATAAGTCCACATATCAGTACTGTACATCTTTGGGATCATCACCAGGGTCCAGTATACTCCAAGCTGACTACCACCCCAGCCGGCCGCGTAGCCTAGCGAGTGAAAAAGACCTCACTACCTACCTGCCAGTAGTAGTCAAATGCCTACCTGTCTGGTCAATAGCGGACCCATTTGGGAGCTGGTCAAACTCAGCCTAGCTTACAGCGCCCTCACTTAGGCCGATAAGGCTACACTCCCTCCTAACCAACCACGACATAGTGGGAGACGTGGCCTCCTGGTATTTGTCACTCGGGCACTCATGTATTCACTCGGTCTCGACGTTGGGACGTCTCCTGGCCTCGGAGGTTTAAGGACTTTCACCAACGGACATCCAAAGTACCCAGATGCTCCAACTCAAAATTTTTCGGTGTCCCTTCTGGTCATCCACGACATGCCTGTGGAGGTCACAGCCCTGATGTCACTAAGGCGTATAGTAATTACAATCACATAATGTAAGTGCATGAGTCATGTTGTCCAATCATGTATTAATCCTACGCATACCGTGCGCTCATATGGGATAACTCCACCTATCAGGGAGTCCCATAAACCATTTATACTATGGCATATGTAATGGTCAATCACATCTCATAATAAACATGCAGATGATGTGTATGGGCATGTATCATGATGTTATGCTGCCACATACTCACAATCGGTATTAATAACTAACATCAACAATCGGCCTCGACAATGTGGACATTTAACCAACATTGCCCCCAAGGAATAGCCCACATAGAGCCTAACATATGGTGGACCCATGGCCTCATATAAGGGCCTAATATATAACACCATGAGCCTCACTCAAGAGATTAATACACATCATGATGGGCTTCTCACATGGGCCTAATATACATCACAATGGGCTCCATCGTTTGGCCCTCAAATGCACCACAATGGACCTCATCACATAGGCCTCATATACATCACATTGGACCTTAAACACGGGCTAATATAAATCATATTGGGCATCGACGATCGGCCTCAATATCCGGCCTTGACAATTGGAATCGGCCTCAATAATCGGAATCAGCCTCGAAAATTGGAATTGGAATTGGCCTCGACAATCGGAATCAGAATCAACCTTGACAATCGAAATTGGCCTCAACAATCGGCCTCAACAATCGAAATCGGAATCGGCCTCGACAATCGGAATTGGAATCGGCCTCGACAATCGGAATCGGTGCAAAGCAGGGTCCATAGATGGATGGCTGATGATGGTCCAAGTAATATCAATGGGGCCCATTCGTTTGGGTTAACCCACTAGAGAATAATGAGAATGGGCCTAACCAGGCATAAGTGAAGGTCATGATGTGGACATTTAACCATCACTGCCCATCAATGTGGACATTTAACCAACATTGCTCCCAAGGAGTAGCCCACACTGAGCTTAACACATAGTGGGCTCATGACCTCATATAAGGGCCATGTACACATCAAGTGGGCCGCATCGCATAGGCCTCTCACACATCACATCAAGCCTCACCATCTGGACCTCACATACATCACACTGGGCCTCACTCCTAAGCCACATATACAACTCAATGGGCCGTGCATATGGGCCGAAAATACATCACAATGGGCCCTACCAAATGGGCCAAAAATATACCCCAATGGGCCATGTCATACGAGTCAAAAATACATCACAATGATCCTCAATGCATGGCTCAAAAGTATATCACAATGGGCCACTCATACGGGCTTAATATACATCACCATGGGCCATAACCCATGGGCCTAATGCACATCATAATGGGCCTCATTAGTACAAAATATCACAATGGCCACACCATATGGGTCGGGAATACATCTCAATGGGCCATGACCCATGAGCCTCAGTACATCATAATGGGCGGTAACCCACGGGCCTCAAATACAATAAGTAGGCCGCATCAATGGGTCGCATTAATGGGCCTCATATTCGGAATAGGTGGGCATGCACCTTCGAAATGGGCCCACCAAATGATCGGCATGGATGCATGTAACACCCTGTACTTTTCAGTAATTAGGTGTTACTGTGTAACCCAACTTAATATAAATGCAAATTTAATTCTTCTAAATATTATCATGTTCTAGCCCAAATATGACCATTGAGTGTAGCATTCATCTCTAGAACACGTTATTCATTCGTTGATTTTGATAGAGATCACTACATCAACAACTCCATTTTAGGATTTCAATCACCTCGATAGACCAATTGCTTTAATAGACAAATCAATGTGTCCGTTATGAATCGTGGTGGGCCCATAACCCACAGGTCACAGGATCAAAACCAATCAGACCGTTGGATTTCAATAACTTGTAAGTAACTACTAGGGACTTTAATTAAATTATTTTTGGCCCCTTTATTCACATAATCCACCTTAAAATAAGGCCTTAGGCTCAAAAATCTTGATTATTAAACTACTAGAATGATCTTACCATTATAGTTACATTAATAAACACTTAAAAGGTGAATCTCACTTTGTATGGGCCACCTGAGTTTAGGATCTGGCTCATTCATTGGACTAGGCCCTAATGTGGGTTGACAAAATGAATGGATGGAGTAGATTTATCAAATACGTCTCTGTGGACCCCACTCTCAGATTGCATCATGCCTGTAAGTGGTGCAATTGATGTGCACCAAACTATAACTCGGGTCAACAAGTTGTAGACCCGACGAATTACTGAAAAAGGAGGAATTCCTCTCCGCTTTCTTAGAATTTTCTCATTGCTAGGATATTTGAATGAACCAGATTCGTTTTCATCTCGAATCGGCCCACCATCAAAGGGCAACTCCACGATTAGAACCGTCCATTATGATCAATGGGACCCACCGACCGTAACCATGTCCGATTCAAATGTGGTGGTACACACAAACGTACACCATCATCACCCAGTCAAGAATACCAATGCCATTGCCAAATGCAGCAATCCACGTCAGCAGCTCCTCACTGGCAGGTCCGTTCGCTCAAAACACTTGGAGCTCGCCCACGTAGCAAGCCAGAGTCCTCGTCAGCGCTACCTAATTCAGAAAATATCTCCTCCTATAGCTGAAAGCAGAAAGAATCTTTCCACTTATAAAATGAGCCATCTGGACAGATCATTAGCTCTTAGAAACCTCTCTCAAATAGATCTCAGGCATCGGCATTAAGTCTACTAGAGATCCTGTAGCCAGCCGAGAAAATTGCCGATAAATTGATGAGAAGATGCGGCGGCGCAAGCAGATTCAGTATGGCTAACCTAATCTAACCCATGACTCTCCTTTCACCATTAAATGGACCCCACACACCTTTTAGAGTTTATTAGGACCATCTAAACGACTCAAATGATTGGATAAACTGGTCGTTGCAAAGTTTCCATGATTAGGGTGTCATCTTCTCGAATCTGGCTAGTTGAACCACATTCTATGTAGTTGCCCTGTCACACATCCAAGCCTTTCAACGTGTAGCCCACCCCACCTATAGTTCATCAAAGATGATTAGACGAACCAATGCAAACAATAGACAACACCTAAAGACCCACAGCCCAGGGATTCTCGATCCTTCCTCTGCTAACACCGCACTAATCCCAGTGATTAGCTGTAGAAGCATCCAGAAATAGTAAGGCTATAAATAGCCAGGGTTAGGGCGTCTCTAGAGGAAAAATAAAAGAAAAGATAGGAAAAAAAGGGGAGAGAGCCGGCTAGAACGAGTTTTCAGCTACTGTTCCACCTCAACCCAGCTAATTATGACGCATCTAGGCCCCTTGCAGTGTCCACACAGCGCCCTGATCAGGTACCTCAACTGAACTCTCCCTCAGTTGTGGAGTTTTCATGCCCACTTGGCTGATGGCGTTCTCAGCCACCCTTAACTACTTTACGAGTTGAGTGACTCAGGTCTGCATCCTAGGGTGGAAATCTTGATTTAAATCCATGGTTGTGGTTAGATTTCCTCAAGTAATGTCAGGTACATTGTCATGCCCCAAACTCAGAAACCGGGCTCACAAAATTCCCAATTGCTGAATCCGGTGCTGACAGCCTCCGTAGTACCACATTCTCAACTCCCAGCGCGCATGTGCCAAATTCCAATCCTGGGATCCTACAACGAGGATTTTCAGTATAATTTTTTTTTTGGTAATGGAGCATAACCACAAGCATAACCAAGTCACAAAACAACATCATCACCACATATCCACTAATATAATCATTTGAGTACAATGCTGAAATAGAAATATAATATGAAGATATCAAAGGAAACTCCAAAAGCTCCACCGCACACTCCGGCTACAGATCGGCTGCATCCTAACATCACCTGCATGCATCTATCGTGCATAAGCTTACAAAAGCTTAGAGGGTGGTGTAAGTGTGTGTGCAAGAAAAGTGTCAAGTGTACAATATCAGAGTAATGCGAAAATATGCGGTAAGTCCATAAATGCTATCAACTCTACCAAAGCTATATGATGCGAGGCATAAATGCTATCGGCCATGCCAAGGCCATGCGATGAGAGGCCTATGTAGCCAAATGGCGTATGCAAGATGCAAAGCAAGCATGCCAGTCCTCATCAAGTACACATATCAGTATAGTTCCTCTCTGGATATCACCGGGGTCTAATACACTTCACACTGACTACCTCCTCCCTAGCTGCACAACTAAGCAAGTGGAAGAGACCACACTATCCACCTAACCAGTAGTCTGCCAATACCTACTCAGCTCGTCGATAGCGGACCCATTTACTAGCTAGTCATACTCAGCCTAGCTTATAGCCCCCTCACTCGGGCAGATAAGGACACACCCCCTCCCAACCGACCATGATACAGTGGGAGACGTGACCTATTGGTATTCGGCACTTGGGCGCTCATGTTCCACTCGGTCTAGATGTTGGGGCACCTCATGGCCTCAGAGGTTTTGAGATTTTCACCCAAGGACATCTTAAGTGCCTATAGTGCTGGAACCAAGTATTTTCGGTATCCCATTTAACCATTCACGATGTGCCTGTGGAGGCCATGACCCTAATGTCGATAGGGCGTATAATGATCAAGTCACACACATGCCAGATGCATGAGTCACATTATCTAGTCATGCAGCAATCTTGCGCGTACTATGCGCTCATGTGGGTAACTCCTATCACCGAGTCCCATAAATAATCTGCTCAATGACATATGCTATGATCTGTCACTCTCATATCAAGCAAATATATGATGCATATGGGCATGAATCATGGAGTTACACTAAGCATGTTATAAGGGGATGAACTACTCTCATAACGAAGATAGGCCTAGAGGCCTACACACAACAAGTATGGGCCTATCAATGGGCCCTAGGGAGAGTCATAATGCGGACATTTAACCAACATTATTCTTACAATGTGGACATTAAACCAACATTGCTCCCAAGGCACGACCTACCATAAACATCATTACCTGCATTATAATGAAATCACACATTACATCGGGTGCACATTCCTCGCATTGAGCCACATGTACACCACATCCGGCCTAGCTATGCGGGCCACAAATGCATCAAGATGGGCTTCATCACATGGGCTAAAAATATATCATGGTGGGCCACTAGCCAGAAACACATCACAATGGGCCTTGCCAAATGGGTTAGAAATACATCATAATGGGCCTCAACCCATGGGCCCTAATACATCACAATGGGCCTTAACCCATGGGCCCTAATACATCACAATGGGCCTTAACCCATGAGCTCCAAATGCATCACCATGGGCCTCAAACCATGGGTCCTAATGCATCACAGTGGGCCTCAACCCATGGGCCCTAATACATCACAATGGCCTCAACCCATGGGCCATAAATACATCACCATAGGCCTCAACCCATGGGCCCTAATACATCACAATGGGCCTCAACCCATGGGCCCAAATACATCACAATGGGCCTTAACCCATGGGCTCTAATTATATCACCATGGGCCTCAACCCATGGGCCCTAATACATCACAATGGGCCTCAACCCATGGGCCCTAATACATCACAATGGGTTTCAACCCATGGGCCCCAAATACATCAAACGGGTCGTATCAACGAGCCGATTCAAATGGGCTTCATGTATATCAATCGGGCCCACCCTTCTGTATTTTTGAGATCCGACCTATTCATAAGTTAACATAGAGGTAGATGAAGTGAAAGCAAAAACATCAGCTTGATTGGAACTACCGTGGCCTTTAAGAAGTTTTGAACGGTGAATGTCACTGTGCCCACTATTTTCAATGGTGGGTCCACTTGAACTTGAGATCTCACTCATCCTTCCTCCCATGCTATAAAATGATATCTTAAAATGGTTGGATGGTTGGATATAACACAAGCATCATAGAGGGCCCTTGAGATGGATGGCACATGAGGAAGCGCATGCATCGAGGTGGGGTCCACGTCCCTTGGACTGGACAGGGTAGGTAAAATACTTACATCAGAGGGCTCCCCCGTCCATTGCTAGACGGTTGGCAGCGTGAATAAAACATATACATCATGTGTGGTGGCCACACTAATGGAAGTGTGGATACAATACATACATCTATGGGTCCCACGTGGGGCCTACCATAACGTTTGTTTTACATCCAATTTGTTGACGAGGTCACATAGACCCAGATGAACAGGAAAAACAAATTTCAAGTGATCCAAAACTTCTGTCATACCCAAAAGGGTTTCAAAGGCAGACGTTCAATCACACCATTGCCTGTGATGTGGGCCACCTGGGCTTCCTCTATGTCTGATTTTTGGGGGGCCCACTGTCCCAAAGGGGACCCAATAAATGCACGGTGGGGTCCACATCTAGGACCCATGTCCCCCTGCTCGACCGTCCGTCAACCGCACTGCTGCTGGCTTTTTTAAAAAAAAATATGTTTTTATGCGGTTTTTCATGCATGGGTCCCACATCGGAAGAATCCACCCCGCTCACTTGTTTCTACAGTCCATAACAAATCCATCAAGCCCAGTATTGGGCATGTTTCGACGTGTAGAAAATTTTAAGTGAATTTAAACGGTGAAAATCACTGTTTGGTAAGGTATGGCCCACCGGTTAGTCGGATTGACTCCATTTTTCGGCTCAACACCTAAAATAATCCGAAGAATAGGGTGAACGACATGGATTACATTCATGCATCGAGGTGGGGCCTACCCAAGTGGCTCGCCCAAATAGCCTTGAACCAAGGCTAATATTTTTATTTTCCATTTAACGTCCAGCATCCAAGGACACTGGACAGTTGTGCATTT
Organism: Magnolia sinica; assembly: GCF_029962835.1. Taxonomy (NCBI): domain Eukaryota; kingdom Viridiplantae; phylum Streptophyta; class Magnoliopsida; order Magnoliales; family Magnoliaceae; genus Magnolia; species Magnolia sinica. The sequence goes on along the minus strand of NC_080576.1, from coordinate 81,991,113 downwards.
CAAGTGGGCTGCCCACGTGGGCCACCAAATGAGGGATGGGGTGAATGCAAAACTTATAAAGTGGGCCCCACCTATGGATGACTTGGATAAAATACATGCCTTATGGTGGGGTCCATCCGAGTGGGCCACACGGCCACATCATCACATACAACACGAAAGAGGGGGGACACGTGTGATGGAGGACTCCGCCACTATGAGCCCTCCCTTGCCTTCAATCATACATCAAGTGGGTCCCAATACATGTGGGCCCACCAAATCAAAGATCAACAGTGGAGGTTCCTTCTCCACCTAAAATGGACGATCTAGATGACCTCTTTTTATGCAAGAAAAATAAACATCATGATGGGGTCCATGGAGGATGGCCCCATCATGGAATGATCATGAGGATCAAGGTGGGCTATCGGCCACACCTAGGGTCCAAAGTGAGATCCATACCATCAATCGGTAGGCCTCACTTGGACCATCATCAAAATATGAAAAATCTAGTCTAATAAGCACCCACCATTCGATCTTCTTGGTCCGATGGAGCGCCGATCTCCTTGTGTCTCACTTTGATGGTGGAAGTTGAGAAATGAATGACTAGGATGAAGGTTTTTGGAAGGAAGTGGGCCACACAAAAATCTTTTTCTCTACTTAGAATTGTTAGACATCCACCACTCTTGCTAGCTTGGAAAATGTGTTAAGAAATGAGAGAGAGAGGGTTGTAAGGAGAGAGAGTGATGGGTGATGGATGTGAGGTGAGTGATGGATTGAGGTGAGTGATGGGTGAGGTGAGAGATTGGTTAACGTGGTGGTTGCTTGACTTGTGGAGAAAGAAAGAATGGGTGCTCTTGTACTTGACATGAGGTGATTGCTTGATTGATTGACTGATGGGACATGTTGTAGAGATTCTGTTGGGATTACAAACGCGCGGCGTTTTCTTTGAAATAAACGCCGGTCCACATCTCCCTACTAGGGTATTGGATCGATATGCAAGATGTGGCGTTAGAACCGCGGCAACGGTGCGGTCGCAATGACACAAGTCTCGGATTAAACCGACTCAAATCTACAGAATATGACTTAGGGTCATGTGCAAACGTCCATTATCGATTGCAGGTTGCCGAAATTCGTCGGGAAGGATCGCGAGAGTCAACAAAACAGTACGGACGAGGATACAAGTCTTACAGCTCTCCCCACCTAATAAAAATTTCATCCTTAAAATTTAAACCACAATACAACCAATACAAAGCTCTCAAAGGAAGAAAAATTCTATCGCAAAGCATACCAATATAATCGAACACCTAAGAGATGGGGATAATGCCAACGAATCTCAGCCTCATGCTCCCAAGATGCCTCCTCAGCCTTATGGTGACCTCACTGAACCTCGGATCCCGGATTAGAAACGATCAAAACTGGAATACTATGTAGCCTCACAATCTCAACGGTAGGGAGCTATATCAGAAAATCTCCAAGTTATTCGAACTCGGGGATCTAATCATTTTAAGTTCTCAACAATCATCGAGTGAAGGGTAACTATCAGTAGATATGTGATGTTATCTTCAGGTATTCCCAAGTTATGCTCTGATACCAACTTCTATCACGCCCTAAACTCGAAAACTGGGTTCACAAAATTCTCAATCGCTGAATCCGGTGTCGACAGCCTCCGAGTACCCCATTCTCGACTCCCAGCACACATCCGCCAGATTCCAATCCTGGGATCCTATAAGGAGGATTTTCAGTATAATTTTTTTTGTAATGGAGCATAACCACAAGCATAACCAAGTAACAAAACAACATCATCACCACATATCCACTAATATAATCATTTGAGTACTATGCTGAAATAGAAATACAATATGAAGATATCAAAGGAAACTCCAAAAGCTCCACCGCACACTCCGGCTACAGATCGGCTACATCTTAACATCACCTACACGCATCTATCATACATAAGCTTACAAAAGCTTAGAGGGTGGTGTAAGTGTGTGTGCAAAGCAAGCGCTAAGTGTACAATATCAGAGTAATGGGAAAATATGCGGTAGGTCCATGAATGCTATCAGCTGTCCCAAAGTTATATGATGCAAGGCATGAATGCTATCAGCTATACCAAGATCATGTGATCCGAGGCCTATGTAGCCAAATGTCGTATGGGAGATGTAAAGCAAGCATGCCAGTCCTCATCAAGTATACATATCAGTACAGTTCCTCTCTTGATATCACCGGAGTCTAATACACTTCACACTGACTCCCTCCTCCCTAGCTGCATAGCCAAGCAAGTGAAAGAGACCACACTATCCACCTGACTAGTAGTCTACCAATACCTACTCGGCTCATCGATAGCGGACCCATTTACGAGCTGGTCATACTCAGCCTAACTTATAGCCCCCTTACTCGGGTGGATAAGGCCACACCCCCTCCCAACCGACCACGACATAGTGGGAGACACGGCCTATTGGTATTCGGCACTCAGGCACTCATGTTCCACTCGGTCTAGACGTTGGAGCACTTCATGGCCTCAGAGATTCTGAGATTTTTACCCTAGGACATCCTAAGTGCCCATAGTGCTAGAACCAAGTTTTTCGGTATCCCATTTAGCCGTCCATGATGTGCCTGTGGAGGCCACGACCCTGATGTCTCTAGGGTGTATAATGATCAAGTCACAGTTATACAAGATGCATGAGTCACACTATCCAGTCATGCAGCAATCCTGCGCGTACTATGCGCTCATGTGGGTAACTCCTATCACTGAGTCCCATAAATAATCTGCTCAATGACATATGCTATGATCAGTTACTCCTCATATCAAGCATACATATGATGTGTATGGGCATGAATCATGGAGTTACACTAAGCATGTTATAAGGTGGTGAACTACTCTCACAACGAAGATAGGCCTAGAGGCTACACACAACAAGTATGTGCCTATCAATGGGCCCTAACGAGAGTCATAATGCGGACATTTAACCAACATTATTCTTACAATATGGACATCAAACCAACATTGCTCCCAAGGCACGGCCTACCATAAACATCATTACCTGCATTATAGTGAAATCACACATTACATCGGGTGCACATTCCTCGCATTGAGCCACATGTACACCACATCCGGCCTAGCCATGCGGGCCACAAATACATCAAGATGGGCTTCATCACATGGGCTGAAAATATATCACAGTGGGCCACTAGCCAGAAACACATCACAATGGGCCTTGCCAAATGGGTTAGAAATACATCATAATAGGCCTCAACCCATGGGCCCTAATACATCACAATGGGCCTTAACCCATGGGCCATAATACATCACAATGGGCCTTAACCCATGGGCTCCAAATGCATCACCATGGGCCTCAACCCATGAGCCTTAATACATTATAATGGGCCTCAACCCATGTGCCCTAATACATCACAATGGGCCTCAACGCATGGGCCATAAATACATCACCATGGGCCCTAATACATCACAATGGGCCTCAACCTTTGAGCCCTAATACATCACAATGGGCCTCAACCCATGGGCTCCAATTACATCACCGTGGGCCTCAACCCATGGGCCCTAATACATCACGATGGGCCTAAACCCATGGGCCCTAATACATCATAATGGGTTTCAACCCATGGGCCCCAAATACATCAAACGGGTTGTATCAACGGGTCGAATCAAATGGGCTTCATGTATATCAATAGGGCCCACTCTTCTGTATTTTTGAGATCCGACCTATTCATAAGTTAACATAGAGGTAGATGAAGTGAAAGCAAAAACATCAGCTTGATTGGAACTACCGTGGCCCTTAAGAAGTTTTGAACAGTGAATGTCACTGTCCTCACTATTTTCAATGGTGGGTCCACTTGAACTTGAGATCTGACTCATCCTTCCTCCCATGCTATAAAATGATATCTCAAAATGGTTGGATGGTTGGATACAACACATGCATCATGGTGGGCCCTTGAGATGGATGGCACATAAGGAAGCACATGCATCGAGGTGGGGTCCACGTCCCCTGGACTGGACAGGGAAGGTAAAATACTTACATCAGAGGGCTCCCCCGTCCATTGTTGGACAGTGGGCAGCATGAATAAAACATATACATCATGTGTGTTGGCCACACTAATGGAAGTGTGGATATAATACATACATTTGTGGGTCCCACGTGAGGCCCACCATAACGTTTGTTTTACATCCAATTTGTTGACGAGGTCACACAGACCCAGATGAATAGGAAAAATAAATTTCAATTGATCCAAAACTTCTGTGATACCCAAAAGGGTTTCAAAGGCAGACGTTCAATCACACTGTCACCTGTGACGTGGGCCACTTGAGCTTCCTCTATGTCTAATTTTTGGGGGGCCCACTGTCCCAAAGGGGACCCAACAAATGCATGGTGTGGATGTGGCCATACATCACGGTGAGGCCCACAGCTAGGACCCTTGTCCCCCTACCCGACTGTCCGTCAACCGCAGCAGGACAGTGTTATGCCTGCTGCTGGCTTTTTTTTTTTCAAAAATATGTTTTTGTGTGGTTTTTCATGCATGGGGCCCTCATCAGAAGAATCCACCCCACCCACTAGTTTCTACAGTCCATAACAAATCCATCAAGCCCAATATTTGCCATGTTTCGGCATGTAGAAAAATTTAAGTTAATTTAAACAGTGAAAATAACTGTTTGCTAAGGTATGGCCCACCAGTTAGTCGGATCGACTCCGTTTTTGGGCTCAATACCTAAAATAATCTGAAGAATAGGGTGAACGGCATGGATTACATTCATGCATCGAGGTGGGGCCTACCCAAGTGGCTCACCCAAATAGCCTTAAAACAAGGCTAATATTTGTGTTTTCCATTCAACGTCCAGTGTCCAGGGACGCTAGAAGATTGTGCATTTCAAGTGGGCTGCCCTCATGGGCCACCAAATGTGGGATGGGGTGGATACAACACTTATAAAGTGGGCCCCACCTATAGATGACTTGGATAAAATACGTGCCTTATGGTGGGGTCCTTCCGGCTGGGCCACACGGCCACATCATCGCATACAACAAGAAAAAAATGAAAGAGAGAGGGAGAGAGTAAAAGAGAGAAAGAGAGAGTGAGCGATCGAGAGACGGGACATGTGTGATGGAGGGCTCCACCACTATGAGCCCTCCCTTGCCTTCAATCATACATCAAGTGGGTCTCAATACATGTGGGCCCACCAAATCAAAGATCAACGGTGGAGGTTCCTTCTCTACCCAAAATGGACGGTCTAGATGACCTCTTTTTATGCAAGGAAAATAAATATCATGATGGGGTCCATGGACGATGGCCCCATCATGGAATGATCATGAGGATCAAGGTGGGCCATCGGCCACACCTAGGGTCCAAAGTGAGATCCATACCATCAATCGGTAGGCCTCACTTGGCCCATCATCAAAACATGATAAATCTAGTCTAATAAGCACCTACCAGTCGATCTTCTTGGTCCGATGAAGAACCGATCTCCTTGTGTCTCACTTTGATAGGGGAAGATGAGAAATGAATGGCTAGGATGAAGGTTTTTGGGAGAGGAAGTGGGCCACACAAAACTCTTTTTCTCTCCTTAGAAATGTTGGACGTCCACCACTCTTGCTAGCTTGGAAAATGTGTCAAGAAATGAGAGAGAGAGGGTTGTAAGGAGAGAGAGTGATGGGTGATGGATGTGAGGTGAGTGATGGGTGCGGTGAGAGATTGGTTGACTTGGTGGTTGCTTGACTTGTGGAGAAAGAAAGTATGGGTGCTCTTGTACTTGACATGAGGTGATTGCTTGATTGATTGATTGACTGATGGGACATGTTGTAGAGAATCTCTTGGCATTACAAATGCACGGCATTTTTTTTGAAATAAATGCCGGCCCACATCTCCCTGCCAGGGTATCGGATCGGTATAGAAGACGCGGCGTTAGAACTGCAGCGATGGTGTGGTCGCAATGGTACAAGTCTCGGATTAAACTGACTCAAATCTACGGAATACGACTTAAGGTCATGAGCAAACATCCATTATCAGTTGCAAGCTGCCAGAATTCGTCGGGAAGGATCGCAGGAGTCAATGGAACAGTACAGACGAGGATATAGGTCTTACATATATCGAGTCAATCTCGGACTCGCTGCACCCAACTAATAGAGTGGGTCGTCTGGGTCGAGTCGTTGCTAAGTCAGTGACTCAGGAACATTCTAGACTTAGAAAGCCCAACTCATTGGACCTAGGAAGCAGATCACCCCAGTTAGCCTGAAGCCCAGTCATGGACAATCAGAACTTGCCAATGGGGGGCTGACCAGACCGGTTTCCCCAACTGAGTCAACTCAATACTCAATAACTGGCTGACTCAGTCAATTTTCCAGACGAGTCAGGCTGACTCTAACCAGCTATGGATTATTTGAGGGAGTTTTGGATTCAATGGATCAATAACTTAACCATGTAGTAAGTAGGACTCTTATAAACTAGCCAAACTAGTTGTTAGTTGAGAACCTCACTCGAGTCAACTTAGTCGTAACTCACTAGAAGCTTATGATGCCTCTTACAGGTGTTGTTTACAACTGATAACCTTGGAGGACACTCTCCTTCAATCAATCTTAGGAAATCATAAGCTCACTTGGGGAAATTTCAAAACAAGAGACATCTATTCAAGGTGAGGGATATCCCACATGGCTTCATCATTTCATTGAATTCGAATATAGTTGTATAAAGACATTACAATAGGGTAAATAGTAGTTGTGTTCCTTTAATATTGAATTGATGTGAATAAACATGTGGGAACGTCTTAAATTGTATTACTCTTATCTATCTCAAATGAATATTAGCATATTCATTATGCCACATTTGAAATTACTTGTGGACATGTATACTCCTGCTAGATGTATTAAATTTAAGAATTCCTGTTTCCATTCCAATGAATAGCTTGCTCCATTTCTCCTTATATGGACTAGATTTATTACAATTTGATTCTAATGAAGTTTAAGAATGACACCAATAGTAAGTTAGCTCTTAGTTTTCCCATGTGTATGTGACGAACATGAGTTAGTACATTAAATTCCATTAATCCAAGCCCCACAATCGATAACTATGAATTTAGCCTTATATGCTCTATGATATTTTAGTAATGACTAGATTTTGAACATAGTCCTACTAGTAATAACAAGAGTTATGACATTTCCTTTTATCCTATTTTGCAAATTAAGGTTATGTGTGGAATGTTATCTTCCATAAGAAATGTGGGACAAATTTGTTATAAATTTAACATGCTTGAAATGCCATATTTATGGACCTCCTTTAGACCTAGAGAAAGCAAATGGATTTATATTGAAGTCATGTGTGGATAATTCATATTCTAATTAAAAGACTATGATTTTTGGTCATGTTTATGAAAACATGCTCATTAACCCTATGAAGTGTCCATGAGTATCGTTATGCATAACATTCACGCATGACATATGAGCTTTTCGAAGTGCTCATAGTAAGCCACACTCTGTTCAATTAACTGAAAGTTCCAACACTTCAGTGAAACTGACAGAGCATGTGCTTTTGTGCCACTTTGGGCGCTCTTTCTTTACATTAGGCTTTTCTGGGATTAGACACTCATCGGGCATACCCCGTGTATTTTTTCAGGAGATATCCTTGGGCGCACTGACCTGTATGGTCTTTTTCGGGCAACTAGTTCTCCATGGGCGTACGTTTGAGTATTTTCTGGGTGACTAGTTTGCCTTAGGCGGCCCTTTATTTTGATAGCTGGATGTGCATCCCCAGACTGCGACTTAAACATACATTCATACATCCATACATTTACATTGGAGTTCATATTATTTTCATTATGATGTACCATGTTGGTTGAAACTATTTTGAAATAAATTGATATGCATGAATCCTTGTGGAAAATTTCCACTGAGTTTTCACTCACCCAAATTCTGTAGTTGCACCAAATAGACACTGATATGATGAACAGGTGGAGACCTCTACGATGGGTTTCCAGGGATGGCTGTGGTGGAGTTTGGCGATGAAGAGTTCTATGTGAATGTTATTGAGCCATTGGAGATCTAGGATTTACTTGCTTTTGTACTTCAGATTTGTATTTTTCTTGAATTGTAATAATAATTCCCTGCTGTGAGATTTCATTTTTCTTTCCTTTACTTGTATTAAACTCCCTTATTATTACTCTTGATATCCTTAGTTTATACAATGTTGCCTCACTCCATGTTATGAAATTTACCGCTATTTAGAAGTATGTTAGTCCACTTCATAACGTAATACTCAGGTTCTCACTGAGGAGCGACTATCCCTGGGTTTTGAGAACCAGGGTGTTACAAGATGGTATCAGAGAGAGAGAGAGTTTAGACAAACATTACCTTTGGGAAAGAGTTTGTACAAACTTTCAATAATTAAGTTTAGAATTTCATAAATATACACTTGAAGTAGAAAGTTGAACATAGGTAAAATTCCCCTAGACTTAGGCTATTTTAAGGACATAGAAACCCAAATTTAGGCTCCCAGTACTGAACCTCATAATCACATTAGATTTCATAGACATATACTCACTCATGCCAACATCCTTATGTCAATTGCAATCAACTGTAAACATCTTGTTCCTTATGTAACGACCTTGGAAATTTTGTGCTAATCTTTCCTTAAGTAGTTGTTTTTGGGGTAATTAGCGCTCTACTTGATTGCTTGTGAAATTCGCATCAATCACTTTAAATTGTATCTGCATGGCTCTAAACGTGCGATTAGTGAGCGCTACGTTACTCAGAATCTGGGATCCATCGCTAAATCCGGTTGTTCGGGGAATTTTTGGAAGATCCGGATCGGACTGACCGCGCGTCGAAAGTCCGATGGCGATGATCTTAGTCAGTTGTGTCACCGAGTTGGGCTTGGTCTTCACCTCAAAAATCAAGTCGATCGGATGTCCGGGTCGATTTGATTGAGTTCGAGTGAAGAGTGTGAGAACGGTTGGAATTTAATAAGCTTTTTATGAAATCTGAGTCGTGTCGCTGCGACGATTTTAAGCATTCTCACCGTTGGATTTGACCCAATTTCACCCTCCGATCAGGATGGTTGGCCCGGGCATATCTTAGTGCTTGTGGACCTGACGAGATTTAGTGACCGTTGAATTGAGTGTGGTCCGCCACTACTGATCTCAAGAGCCGGTCGGTACGAAAACTCAGCTGACCTAGATCCATGGTCGGTGAGCTTAAGTCCGACCTTTCGTGGTTATAGGCCCACCGAAGTGCTTCGTTGGATCGAGAAAGGCGTACTTTGGTTATTACCTAAGTATACCTTGACCACTGGGTTATTTCCATCATTTTAAGGCCTATATATAGTCCTTAAACCCTAGCTCTCATTTCCATACGAATTTTCTCTAACCCTAGCTTGGAGAGAGAGTGGAAAAGAGAGAGTTAGTGAGAGAGATTGGTTGGTGAATCATCTTGATTCTTCCTTGTTCTTCGTCACCTTTGAACCTTTGCTTTGAATCGTTCCTCTGACGATTCTGAGTTCCTTTGGGGTAAGTTAACCTAACCCTAACCTGTGTTAGAGCTTAGATTAGACTTGGTGTTGTTGTATCTCATTTCTATACTTATGTTAGGGTATTCTTGCGCCGTTGACGAAGACAACTCGTCTAAATCATCGGCGGTTCTTTCTTTGCTTAAGGTGCGGACTTTAAGTGTATAGGTTATGGTTTTCAAGGCTTTCAATCCCGTTAGTGATTTATTCTTGTTATGGATGAGATTTCACATGCCAAATGTTGTGTTTACATCGCTTTCTGTTATGCCTATGCTATATTGAGATTTGTGTATTCTAAGTGTATTTATAAAGTACCGTATACGTATAAAATACGCACTTGTGTTTGCCATGATTATTGGTCATGTATGTATGCTAGATGCATGTATGACAGCTCCTTGATAAAAGGGAATTGTCTAAGTGCATGTATTCCAACATACGTCATGTATGTTATTCCTTGTATGCTAAGTGTTTGTAGAAATGCATGAATGACCTAAGTGTAACTGATTACACTAAATGCAGGCGTTGAGAAGTGGTTCTCAATACTTCTATGGATGCGCATGATTTCCCTTATGCATTTACATTCCAAGTTATTTAAATTCAAGCATCTCCTATGCTTACATTTATGTTAAGTTGATATTATTCGATGTGTATGTAACATGATTTGAGTTGTTGATCCATTAATTTTTTACATTCCATATGAATATCTGTCGTAGTGTAGGATGTTTGGGACTATGCCTTAGTCCAGGAAATCGGTAATTGACCCTTTGGTCGTGGTTGAGATTGCTTTCGCCACGTGAGACGCATTAGACGAACCCGAGTCGTATTAGAGTTGGCGGCGGTGGTTTGGCCACGCGGAGTGTTTGCGCACTCTATGTCGTTCAATTCAACGTGCGCTCGTGCTAGTCGAGTTCGTCAACTAACCCGATTGTCCAGTGTATGTTAACCATGTATGGACGCTACTGCTTGAATCTAGGGTACCGAACTTACCAGTGAAATCCTAATAACCATGGTACCTGATCCGCTAAGACTCATGAGCCGGACATGGTGGTATGGGACACCGTGGTCGAGCCGTCGGCCTACGCTGGGGTGACGAGCCTCCCGTAGTGACCAAAGTGAGCAACTAAACTCGTGAGCCGATTATGGTGGTATGGGACACTATATTCGTCTTTGTCGGCCTACATTGATTGGTGACGAGCCCTTTGTAGTGACCTCGAACATACCGGATACCACAAGGAGGTGACGAGCCGATCTGTGGTAGTAAGGGCATGAAAGGCGTGCATTGATTGGTGACGAGCCCTTTGCTACGACCTCAACTATATGATCGTATGAGATGTCTAGGATTGACGACCTTAGTATGGATCACTGTTTGGATGATGATATGAGGAAGGTATCTTAGCTTCCCAATCCTGATGTATGAATTGGACTAATAACAACTTGGTAATCATATCCATGCACCGCATTTGCATGTGCTTTGTAGATGTGGCGCACTTTGAGGCGATGTCATGCGTAACGTAAGATGAAGACGCCGAGGGTGTACGCGTGAGGGCACGCATCATATTGCATTCATACTTGCATTAACAAGAGTACTTAGGATTTATTTAATTGTCCCGCTTTATCATTACTGTTTGATTGAACTGATTACATGTTAACCAAGGCCTTATTGTTCCACCGAGTTGATCACTCACTCCCACGTTTCGGGCGGTGTTTCACACCCACCAGACTGTCTTAGGCCCCGATGTTGCAGATGTGGATGCGACGTCGAGGCAGAGCGAGCTGGATGACGACGAGGCCGCCTTCTCCTATATGCGTTTTGAGACGGGTTCTAGCGAGCCTCGTGTTGTTGCGCGGATCTATGGGATTACTATTTTTGGGAACCGAAATGATGTAACTTGTACTTATAAATTTTGATAAATAACACTTTTACACGATCTGGTTGTATATGTAATTCGAGGGACTTACACTTGTACACATATTTTACTATAAGTCTTCCGCTTGCTTTATTCACTTATCCTTGAATCATATCTGCGTTTTGGCTTAATCTATCCCATGTTTATGCACTAATACAGTCAACATACATCTCTCATTAATTATGTTGCATAAGTGATGTTTTGGAACTCGGGAGCCGAGTTATGCTCGACCCCCGAAGTCCAGGCCTGGGCCGAGCCATGCACCTTCTTACGCTTCACCTGTTGATAGGTTTGAGCGAGATGATGTTGTTGATGCAGGAGCAGCAGTTTCGGCAGCAGCGCCAGCAGCAGCAGCAGCCAGCAGGAGTTCCTCTCCTCCATGGCCGGCATCTTTGCTCAGTCGATGAGGGGCGACTCCAACTGTTTCACCTATGCCTCCATCCGGGAGTGCCAGTGTCAGTGTTAGCGGCACATTCGAGCGATTCCAGCGCTTGAGACCTCCTACTTTGCGGGTTCTCATAGAACCGAGGAGGCCGAGTATTGGATTGACCGCATCTCTAAGATGCCGAGGCCGCTTCACTGCTCTGAGGTCGAGCAGTTGAGCTTGCCACCTTCATGTTTGAGAAGGAGGCCGGTTTGTGGTGGGAACAGTGTGCTTTGCGCTGTCGAGGAGGACTTCGTGTGGTCGTGGCAGGCGTTTGAGGCGCGCTTCCACGAGAAGTATTTTCCGGTGACGTACCGACATGAGAAGGAGAGTGAGTTCCTTCGCCTCCGCCAGGGAGGGTTGTCGGTTACGGAGTATGAGAACCGGTTTACTGAGTTGGGGCGGTATGTTCCTTTGATCCTGGGTGATCAGCCGATGAGGATGCGGCGTTTTTCTGAGGGGCTGCGACCTGAGATCCGATCGAAGATTTGCTGTGCCAGCATTTCTTCATATGCGGAGCTAGTGAGCATGTCCTTGCGAGCAGAGCAGGACGGAGATAGAGCGTCCCGCATGCGAGCACCGATGCCTCCTAGGCCGAGACCGGATTTCCAGGGTGCACCTTTCCTTGGCAAGAGGCCGCGTGTTGATTCTCCTCCTTGGCGTTCAGCGCCGCCCGCTCAGCAGATGAGAGCTGATCTGAGATGTTCTTATTGTGGGAAGGTTGGGCACTTGGACCGTTTCTGCTTTTCCTGTATGCGAGCAGGTGGTTTTACTCCACCGCAGAGGGTTAGCCGTCCGATGCCTCCGGTTATTTCTCCTCCTCCTCTTCGATCAGCGCCAGCTCATCCATCCTTCAGACCTGCAGTTCCTGGCTTCAGGCCACCTCAGCGGCCCATGGTTCCTCAGCCGAATCTCGTGTTCATGCGCTTTCAGCAGAAGCGCCTGTGTCTGGCTTGGTGCCGAGGTCGTTTGTGGTGTCCGCGCATTTTGAAGGTATTCCCGTTTCTGTGCTAGTGGATACAGGGTCCACTACTTCTCTTATTTCTTATGCGGCAGTTAGGCGTTTGGGTTTGAGATCTGTTCCTATGCAAGGAGTGACGCTTACTACCGCTACGGGGATGTCCTCTGCCTTGGGCAAGCGTTGTATGGATTGTTTAGTCGATCTGGGAAGTGGATCGATCCGTGTTGATTTGTTAGTCGCACCGCTTTATCACTATGATGTTATTATGGGTATGGATTAGCTCACGAGGATGCGAGCTGAGATTGATTGTGAAGCGAGATCAGTGACGATCCATGGACCTGAGGGCGAGATTGTTACTTTCCCAGTTCAGGTCAGTTACCCTCTTCGTATTGATTTTTATTCTTCTCTGTTGGAGAGTTCGGCCGATTTGGCGTTGGTCAGTACGCCGGTAGTTCAGGAGTTTGAAGATGTGTTTGAGTAGATTCTTGGATTACCTCCTCAGCGTGAGATTGATTTTGCTATCGATCTTATGCCTGGTGTGGCGCCCATTTCTTTACCCAACTATCGGATGCCTCCGAGTGAAATGGAGGAGTTGAGGAAGCAGATAGATGGTTTGTTAGAATTGGGTTTTATTCGGCCTAGTGTGTCTCCTTGGGGAGCACCTGTTTCTTTGTGAAGAAGAAGGATGGTTCCTTGCGATTGTGTATTGATTATCGCAGTTGAACTTCTGGTAATCGTGAAGAATAAGTACCCCTTGCCCGGGATTGATGATCTGTTTGATCCGTTGAAGGGGGCACGGTACTTTTCGAAGGTTGATCCGCAGTTGGGGTATCAGTTGCGCGCCAAGGATGGGGACGTGCAGAAGACCGCTAGCTCCGGTCATTATGAGTTCCTTGTGATGTCGTTGTCGACGAACGCACCGGCCGTGTTCATGGATCCGATGAACAGGGTATTTCGCTTTCCTGGTTCGATTCGTCATTGTATTTATTGATGACATCTTGATTTATTCGGCGCGGCAGAGCACGAGGAGCACTTAAGAGCGGTTTTGGGTACTCTTAGGGAGCATCACTTTTCGCACGTTCAAGAAGTGTGATTTACGGAAAGAGGAAGTCAAGCTCTGGGACATGTGGTGTCCAAGGAAGGTATAGCCGTCGACCTTGCCAAGGTAGGTGCAGTGCAGGACGCCCGGTTCGGTTATCGAGGTGAGGAGTTTTCTTGGCCTTGCAGGATATTATCGACGCTTTATTCGGACTTCTCGAAGATTGCGACCGTTGTCGCAGTGACACGGAAGGATTTGAAGTTTGCTTGGAGTGAGCAGCGGAGTTAGCTTTTCAGTTCAAGGACAAGTTGACGTCCGCCCCTGTGCTAGTATTGCGAGCAAGGGGTTAAGTATATTATTTATACGACGCTCTCGCGTTGGTGCAGGTGGTGTCCTTATGCGAAGGACGGGTGATTGCTTATGCTTGCGTCAATTAAGGAAACACGAAGAGAATTACCCTACGCACGACTTGGATTGGCAGCTATCATCTTCGCATTAAAGCTTTGGAGACATTACCTTTATGGTGAGGAGTTCGAGCTCTTTGCGACCACAAGAGCCTTAAGTATATTTTCACGCAGCGTGATTTGAATATGAGGCACCCGGAGATGGATGGAAACATTGAAGGACTTCAAGTTCGATGTTTCTTACCATCTGGTAAGGCGAACCTTGTGGCGATGCGTTGAGTCGCAAGAAGGCTTTGGAGTTTGCGGCTCGCCGATGATAGCAGAGTGGGAGATGTTGGAGTTCGTGCGCGATTTTGAGCGAAGCTTACGGTGGTTGAGCCGTATGAGGTTATCGCACACATTCGTGTAGAGCCGCTATCGACGAGAGGATCGTTGCAGGCCCAGGTAGATGATGAGCTCTTGGTGAAGATGAGGCGCGGGTTGGTACAGATGGGAACTCCGACCGGAGTGTTAGTTCTGATGGGGGCCTACGATTTCGTGGCGGTTATGTGTTCCCGACATCCCTGACTTGAGACGTGAGGTTCTCGAGTTAGCCCATAGTTCTAAGCTTGCGATGCATCCAGTAGCACGAAGATGTATCAGGATATGAGGAGATCATATTGGTGGGATAATATGAAGGTCCAGATTGCTGAATTTGTTTCTCGTTGTCTCACGTGCCAGCAGGTCAAGGCAGAGCATCGCCGACCTCCTGGGTTGTTGCAGCCCATGCCCATAGCCGAATGGAAGTGGGATTTCATCTCTATGGATTTTATTTCGGTTGCCGAGGACGAGAAAGGGATTTGACTCTATTTGGGTGATCGTCGATCGATTAACGAAGTCGGCGCATTTCTTACCGATCGAGTCACTTACTCTGCAGACGAGTTGGCTAGGTTGTATATCAAGGAGATAGTGCGTCGCATGGAGTTCCCCTGGAGATTGTGTCCGATAGAGACACGCGTTTTACATCTATCTTCTCGACTCGTATCCAGTGGAAGCGATGGGTGTGAAACTGAAGTTCAACACCGCGTTTCATCCGCAAACAGATGGGCAGACGGAGCGCGTGAATCAAGTCCTGGAAGATATGTTGCGAGCTTGTGTTTTGGATTTCAAAGACGGTTGGGATGTTGTCTTCAGGATGCAGAGTTCGCGTATAATAATAGTTTCACTAGTATCGGCATGGCTCCCTTCGAGGCGTTGTATGGTCGCCGTGCAGAGCACCACTTGTTGGGCATAAATTGGTGAGCGTAGTTTGCTTAGCCCGAAGTTGGTGCAGGTGACTTGAGAGAAGGTTGACATCATTCGACGTCGACTTCTAGCAGCACAGCATAAGAGTTATGCCGATACGAGGCGTCGACCGCTTGAGTTCGTAGTGGGAGATCATGTTTTTCAAGGTCTCTCCTATGAAGGAGTTTTGCGGTTCGGTAAGAAGGAAACTGACGCGAGATTTATTGGTCCATTTCAAGTTCGGATCGAGTGGGAGCGGTAGCTTACCGCCTTGCTTTGCCCACACCTCTTGCGGGCGTGCATAACGTATTTCATATCTCTATGTTGAAGAAGTACGTTCCTGATCCTTCGCATATTATCAGTTGGGAGCAAGTGCAGTTAAGTGAGGATGCCACTTATGTACTGCGACCGACGCGTATTCTGGATAGGAAGGAGCAGGTACTGTGTAGCAAGGTTATCCCTCTCGTGAAGGTGTTATGGTCGCATCATGGCGTAGAAGAGGCTACTTGGGAATCTGAAGCTGAGGTCAGGAAGACCTACCCTCTGATCCTCGAGGATTATACGAAGGTATGAATTTCGAGGACGAAATTTTCTTTAAGGGGGTAGATTGTAACGACCTTGGAAATTTTGTGCTAATCTTTCCTTAAGTAGTTGTTTTTGGGGTAATTAGCGCTCTACTTGATTGCTTGTGAAATTCGCATCAATCACTTTAAATTGTATCTGCATGGCTCTAAACGTGCATTAGTGAGCGCTACGTTACTCAGATCCGGGATCCATCGCTAAATCCAGGTGTTCTGGGGAATTTTTGGAAGATCGGGATCGGACTGGACCGCGTCGAAAGTCCGATGGCGATGATCTTAGGTTGCTCACCGAGTTGGGCTTGGTCTTCACCTCAAAATCAAGTCGATCCGATGTTCGGGTCGATTTGATTGAGTTCGAGTGAAGAGTGTGAGAACAGTTGGAATTTAATAAGCTTTTTATGAAATTGAGTCGTGTCGCACGCGACGATTTTAAGCATTCGACCGTTGGATTCTTGACCCAATTTCACCCTCCGATCGGGATGGTTGGCCCAGGCATATCTTAGTGCTTGTGGACCTGATCGAGATTTTGTGACCGTTGAATTGAGTGTGGTCCGCCACGGCTGATCTGAAGAGCCGGTCGGTACGAAAACTCAGCCTGACCTAGATCCATGGTCAGTGAGCTTAAGTCCGACCTTTCGTGGTTATAGGCCCACCAGAAGTGCTTCGTTGGATCGAGAAAGGCGTACTTTGGTTATTACCTAAGTATACCTTGACCCTGGGGTTATTTCCATCATTTTAAGGCCTATATATAGTCCTTAAACCCTAGCTCTCATTTCCATACGAATTTTCTCTAACCCTAGCTTGGAGAGAGAGTGGAAAAGAGAGAGTTAGTGAGAGAGATTGGTTGGTGAATCATCTTGATTCTTCCTTGTTCTTCGTCACCTTTGAACCTTTGCTTTGAATCGTTCCTCTGACGATTCTGAGTTCCTTTGGGGTAAGTTAACCTAACCCTAACCTGTGTTAGAGCTTAGATTAGACTTGGTGTTGTTGTATCTCATTTCTATCCTTATTTTAGGGTATTCTTGCGCCGTTGACGAAGACAACTCGTCTAATTCAGCGGTTCTTTCTTTGCTTAAGGTGCGGACTTTAAGTGTATAGGTTATGGTTTTCAAGGCTTTCAATCCCGCGTTAGTGATTTATTCTTGTTATGGATGAGATTTCACATGCCAAATGTTGTGTTTACATCGCTTTCCTGTTATGCCTATGCTATATTGAGATTTGTGTATTCTAAGTGTATTTATAAAGTACCGTATACGTATAAAATACGCACTTGTGTTTGCCATGATTATTGGTCATGTATGTATGCTAGATGAAAGTAAGACAGCTCCTAGATAAAAGGGAATTGTCTAAGCGCATGTATACCAACATACGTCAAGTATGCAAGTCCTTGTATGCTACGTGATTGCAGAAATGCATGACTGACCTAAGTGTCACTGCTTACCCTAAATGCAGGCGGTGAGAAGTGATTCTCAATACTCCTATGGATGCGCATGATTTCCTTATGCATTTACATTACAAGTTATTTAAATTCAAGCATCTACTATGCTTACATTTATGTTAAGTTTATATTATTCATATGTGTATGTAACATTATTTGAGTTATTGTTCCATTACTGTTTTACATTCCATATGAATATCTTTCGTAGTGTAGTATGTTTGGGACTAGGCCTTAGACCAGGAAATAGGTAAATGACCCTTTGGTCGTGGTTGAGATTGCTTTCGCCACGTGAGACGCATTAGACGAACCCGAGTCGTATTAGAGTTGGCGGCAGTGGTTTGGCCACGCGGAGTGTTTGCGCACTCTATGTCGTTCAATTCAACGTGCGCTCGTGCTAGTCGAGTTCGTCAACTAACCCGATTGTCCGATGTATGTTAACCATGTATGGACGCTATGCTTGAATCTAGGGTACCGAACTTACCAGTGAAATCCTAATAACCATGGTACCGATCCGCTAAGACTCATGAGACGGACATGGTGGTATTGGACACCGTTGTCGAGCTGTCGTACTACGCTGTTGTGACGAGCCTCCCCGTAGTTACCAGTGAGCAACTAAACTCGTGAGCCGATTATGGTGGTATGGGACACTATATTCGTCTTGTCGGCCTACATTGATTGGTGACGAGCCCTTTGTAGTGACCTCGAACATACCTGGATACCACAAGGAGGTGACGAGCCGATCGTGGTAGTAAGGGCATGAAAGGCGTGCATTGATTGGTGACGAGCCCTTTGCTACGACCTCAACTATATGATCGTATGAGATGTCTAGGATTGACGACCCTAGTATGGATCACTGTTTGGATGATGATATGAGGAAGGTATCTTAGCTTCCCAATCCTGATGTATGAATTGGACTAATAACAACTTGGTAATCATATCCATGCACCGCATTTGCATGTGCTTTGTAGATGTGGCGCACTTTGAGGCGATGTCATGCGTAACGTAAGATGAAGACGCCGAGGGTGTACGCGTGAGGGCACGCATCATATTGCATTCATACTTGCATTAACAAGAGTACTTAGGATTTATTTAATTGTCCCGCTTTATCATTCTTGTTTGATTGAATCGATAGCATGTTAACCAAGTGCCTTATTGTTCCACCGAGTTGATCACTCACTCCCACGTTTGGGCGGTGTTTCACACCCACCAGACTGTCTTAGGCCCCGATGTTGCAGATGTGGATGCGACGCCCGAGGCAGAGCAGGAGCTGGATGACGACGAGGCCGCCTTCTCCTATATGCTTTGAGACGGGTTCTAGCGAGCCTCGGTCGGGTTGCGCGGATCTATGGGATTACTATTTTTGGGAATGAAATGATGTAACTTGTACTTATAAATTTTGATAAATAACACTTTTACACGATCCGGTTGTATATGTAATTCAGGACTTACACTTGTACACATATTTTACTATAAGTCTTCCGCTTGCTTTATTCACTTATCCTGAATCATATCTGCGTTTTGGCTTAATCTATCCCATGTTTATGTGCTAATACAGTCAACATACATCATTCATTAATTATGTTGCATAAGTGATGTTTTGGAACTCGGGAGCCGAGTTATGCTCGACCCCCGAATTTCAGGGCGTTACAATATATATATTTCTATCCATAATAGCATTACTAGTCTGATAGCCATCCTATAAAAATTGGACTTTCCATTCGAGTAGGTACACAGATTCCACGTTCCCATGCAACTTGAATTCTATTATAACATCCTTCATAAGCATAACAAACTGAAAATGTCATTAATCGAATGATCGTAATCTCTGATTTATGAAACTGAAATTATTAAGCGTGAGTTGTTAATTTCATTTCATGAGGATCATTCACTTGATTTTAATTAATTAATAGATGATTCATTTCAGTATAATTATTATTTTATATGGTATCTAAAGTATGGATCACTGTGGATGTTTTAGATTGCACATGACATGTTTACAATTTTTGAGTACCTGTGTATCATTCACCACTAGAGTACCAAAGGCGTTTCTCTTATCTATCTTGATGTATTAGTTAAAATTTGATTTTTCACTATCCTTTTTGGGTAACAAACTGATATAAAGCTTGAATGTCTTAACCTAAGATGTTAGAAATTAATGTTGGAACTTAGGGGAATCTCCTTTAGATTAGAGGAAATTTCGAGGACATGAAGACCCACACTTAGGTTCCCTTGAAATCAATAGGATAGCCATTCGAATTTGGTTGGAATTACTTAGGAATTATGAAAATTGTGAACCTAGAGACACGACACATTAGGTCCCCACTATGAACTAACTTGATGATTATTGAACTTAGAAATTTGACTTAGGTATCGTGGGAGAACAAATGCCCACTATGATATGATTCAGATCCTCAAGAGCATTTTTGAAGTCTAGGACTTGAATTTTGTCTATAATTTTCCATAGTTGAAATAACATTGTCACATCACCCAGTGAGTGAATCAAACTTGGACATCTTAGGAAATTCTTTACCCACCGTGTTGTACATTAGATTGAACCTAAGCACTCCCTTAAGTTAAGAAATTGCAATTAGAATTTCCTAATATATCTCATTAGTTAAAGGAGATGATTCGCTCAAGTTTCAACACTTAGGTTAACTAAAGGTGAAGTAAAAATTAAAAAAATTTTAAAAAAAATTGTAAAATTTGGCCTTAGACCGAGCACATTAAGACTAGATTTAAGAATATGGATGAGTTTGGCAGACTTCAAATTCAAACTTCATAAATTCTAGTCCTAAAACTTCCAGGTGGCGCAATAAGCGATCTGAGTGCGTAGTGAAAATGTGTTGGTCATTTGGGACTGTTTCACCTAGATTCCATGACTCTTATGAAAATAAAAAACTCCATGATATTCCCAAGTGTCTAGAATAATTGGGACCATGAACTGATGGAATCATATTTCAAGCAAAGCATATGCAGTTTGATCCAAATTCTATATCCTAGAAAATTCTTAATGACCTCAATGCCTTGATCAAGCAGAAGATAGAGATTTACCAGGATTGGAAGATGATACTAGCAATTCCACTATTCTGCGCAAGCAGAGGATCAATGTATCAGGCTCGAGCCTACTACAACCATCTGTTCCTAATGGCTTTAACATTCAAAACTGAAAAATTGTATTATACTTTAGATAGTGGGGAACTACCATTAGAAGTATAAGAAAATAAAAGGAAAGATATAATATTACTATTAGTTGTCACTTGAATGAATTTATGCCCCTAATAAATACTAGGGAAATTTCTGGCATATCAGGCATTGAAATATATTCCCTTGTTTTACAAAGTACAAAAACGAGTTCTAAATTTTTTTTTATTTTTATTTTTATGAAACCATATACATTAGGCTTGGTCGGTTTGGAGACTTAGGAGTTATAGTAGACTTAGACATATATTGTCAAGAATACATGTGGTGATTTTGCATTATGATAGATGATAGATAGGTACACAATTTGGATGAAATTATTACTTATAATAATGTTACTTGCGATGAGTATTACCAAATCTCGAGGACGAGATTTTCTTTAAGGGAGGAAGATTGTAACACCCTATACTTTTCAGTAATTGGGTGTTACTGTGTAACCCAACTTAATGTAAATGCAAATTTAATTCTTCTAAGTATTCTCATGTTCTAGCCCAAATATGACCGTTGAGTGTAACATTTATCTCTAGAACACGTTATTCATTATTCATTCGTTGATTTTGATAGAGATCACTACATCAACAACTCCATTTTAGGATTTCAATCACCTTGATAGACCAATTGCTTTGATAGACAAATCAAAGTGTCTATTATGAATCATGGTGGGCCCATAACCCACAAGTCATAGGATCAAAACCAATCAGACCCTTGGATTTCAATGAAAGTAACTACTAGGGACTTTAATTAAATTATTTTTGGCCCCTTTATTTACATAATCCACCTTGAAATAAGGCCCTAGGCTCAAAAATCTTGATTATTGAACTATCAGAATGATCTTGCCGTTATAGTTACATTAATAAACACTTAAAAGGTGAATCTCGCTTTGTATGGGCCACTTGAGTTTAGGATCTGGCTCATTCATTGGACTAGGCCCTAATGTGGGTTGACAAAATGAATGGACGGAGTAGATTTATCAAATACGTCTCTGTGGACCCCACTCTCAGATTGCACGCACACCTGCAGGTGGTGCACTCGATCCTTCCTCTGCTAACAAGTTGTTGACCCGACGAATTATAAAAAAGGAAGAATTCCTCTCTGCTTTCTTAGAATTTTCCCGCTGCTGGGATATTTGAACGAACCAGATTCGTTTTCATCCCGAATCGGCCCACCATCAAAGGGTGACTCCATGATCAGAACCGTCCATTATGATTAATGGGACCCACCAACCATAACCATGTCCGATTCGTATGTGGTGGTACACGCAAACGTACACCATCATCACCCAGTCAGCAATACCAATGCCCTCGCCAAATGCAGCAATCCACGTCCACCGGATCCACGTCAGCAGCTCCTCACTGGTAGGTCCGTTCGCTCCAGACACTCGGAGCTCGCCCACATAGCAAGCCAGAGTCCTCGTCAGCGCTACTCAATTCTGAAAATATCTCCTCCCATATCTGAAAGCGGAAAGAATCTTTCCACTTATAGAACGAGCTGTCTCGACCGATCATTAGCTCCTAGAAACCTCTCTCAAACAGATCGTAGGCGTCGGCATTAGGGCTACTAGAGATCTCGTAGCCAGCTGAGAAAATCGCCGATAAATTGACGAGAAGATGGGGCGGCACAAGCAGATTCCGTATGGCTAACCTAATCTAACCCATGACTCTCCTTTCACCATTAGATGGACCCACACACCTTTTAGAGTTTATCAGGACCATCCAAACGACTCAGATCATTGGATCAACTGGTCGTTGCAAAGTTGCCATGATTAGGGAGTCATCTTCTCCAATTTGGCTAGTTGAACCACATTCTATATAATTGACCCTTTCACACATCCAAGCCTTTCATCGTGTAGCTCACCCCACCTATAGTTCATCAGAGATGATCAGACGGACAGATGCAAACAACAGACAACACGTAAAGACCCACAGCCCAGGGATTCTCGATCCTTCCTCTGCTAACATCGCGCTAATCCCAGTGATTAGCTGTAGAAGCGTCCAGAAATAGTAAGGCTATAAATATCTAGGGCTAGGGCATCTCTAGAGGAAAACTAAAAGAAAATATAGAAAAAAAGGGGAGAGAACCGGCTGGAACGAGTTTCCAGCTACTGTTCCGCCTCAACCCAGCTAATTCCGACGCATCCAGGCCCCTTGCAGCATCCACATAGCGCCCTGATCAGGTACCTCAACCGAACTCTCCCTCAATTGTGGAGTTTTCATGCCCACTCGGCTGATGGCATTCTCAGTCATGAGTTGAGTGACTCAGGTCCGCATCTCAGGGTGGAAATCCTGATTTAAATCCATGGTTGTGGTCAAATTTCCTCAAGTAACGTCAGGCACATCGAGCCGATCTCGGACCCGCTGCACCCAGCTAGTAGAGTGGGTCGTCTGGGTCGAGTCGTTACTAAGTTAGTGACTCAGGAACGTTCTAGGCTTAGAAATCCCAACTTGGTTGGGCCTGGGAAGCAGATCACCCCAGTTAGCCTGAAGCCCAGTCATGGACAATTAGAACTTGCCAATGGGGGGCTGACCCGACCGGTTTCCCCAACTGAGTCAACTCGGTACTCAATAACGGACTGACTCAGTCAGTTTTCTGGATGAGTCAGGCTGACTCCAACTAGCTGTGGATTATTTGAGGGAGTTTTGGATTCAATCGATCAATAACCTAACCATGTAGTTAGTAGGACTCTTATAAACTAACCCAACTAGTTGTTAGTTGAGAACCTCACTCAAGTCAACTCGGTCGTAACTCACTAGAAGCTTATGATGCCTCTTATAGGTGCTGCTTATGACTGATAACCTTGGAGGACGCTCTCCTTCAATCAATCTTAATCAAGTAAAATCAACCGGGAAGCAATCATAGTCCATTCATTAGATAGAATAGAAATTTATTCTTAAATTAATGATTTAGGAACTCATAAGCTCACTTAGGGAAAATTCAAAACAAAAGAGACATCTATTCAAGGTGAGGGATCCCACATGGCTTCATCATTTCATTGAATTCGAATATAGTTGTATAAAGACATTACAACTGTGTAAATAGTAGTTGTGTTCCTTTAATATTGAATTGATGTGAATAAACATGTGGGAACGTCTTAAATTGTATTACTCAAATCTATCTCAAATGAATTTAAGCATATTCATTATGCCACATTTGAAATTACTTGTAGACATGCATACTCCTGCTAGATGTATTAAATTTAAGAATTCCT
Source organism: Magnolia sinica (assembly GCF_029962835.1). Classification (NCBI taxonomy): domain Eukaryota; kingdom Viridiplantae; phylum Streptophyta; class Magnoliopsida; order Magnoliales; family Magnoliaceae; genus Magnolia; species Magnolia sinica. Next base: position 81,967,216 of record NC_080576.1, on the reverse strand, counting down.
ATTTCCATTCCAATGAATAGCTTGCTCCATTTCTCCTTGTATGGACTAAATTCGTTACAATTTGATTCTAATGAAGTTTTAGAATGACACTAATAGTAAGTTAGCTCTTAGTTTTCCCATGTGGATGTGACGAACATGAGTTAGTACATTAAATTCCATTAATCCAAGCCCCACAATCGATAACTATGAATTTAGCCTTACATGCTCTATGATATTTTAATAATGACTGGATTTTGAACATAGTCCTACTAGTAATAACAAGACTTAGGACATTTCCTTTTATCTTATTTTGCAAATCAAGATTATGTGTGGAATGTTATCTTCCATGAGGAATGTGGGACAAATTTGTTATAAATTTAACATGCTTGAAATGCCATATTTGTGGACCTCCTTTAGACCTAGAGAAAGCAAATGGATTTATATTGAAGTCATGTGTGGATGATTCATATTCTAATTAAAAGACTGTGAATTTTGGTCATGTTTATGAAAGCATGCTCGTTAACCCTATGAAGTGTCCATGAGTATCACGATACATAACATTCATGCATGACATATGAGCTTTTTCGTTTGCTCAATATAAGCCACACTCTGTTCGATTTACTGAAAGTTCCAACACTTCAGTTAAACTCACAGAGCATGTGCGTTTGTGCCACTTTGTGCGCTCTTTCTTTAAATGAGGCTTTTCCAAGATTAGACACTCCTTGGGCGTACCCCGTCTATTTTTTCAGGAGATATCCTTGGGCACACTCACCTACATGGTCTTTTTCGGGTGACTAGTTCTCCTTGGGCGTACCTTTGAGTATTTTTCTAGGTGACTAGTTAGCCTGGGGTGACCCTTTATTTTGATAGCTGGATGTGCATCCCTAGACTGCGACTTGAACATACATTCATATATCCATACATTTACATTGGAGTTCATATTATTTTCATTATGATGTACCATGTTGGTTGAAACTATTTTGAAATAAATTGATATGCATGAATCCTTGTGGGAAATTCCCTCTAAGTTTTACTCACCCAAATTGTGCGGTTGCACCAAATAGACACTAATATGATGAACAGGTGGAGACCTCTATGATGGGTTTCCAGGGATGGCTGAGGTGGAGTTTGGGGAGGAAGAGTTCTATGTGAATGATGTTGAGCCATTGGAGATCTAGGATTTACTTGCTTTTGTACTTCAGATTTTGTATTTTGCTTGAATTGTAATAATAATTCTCTGCTGTGAGATTTCATTTTTCTTTCCTTTACTTGTATTAAACTCTCTTATTGTTACTCTTGATATCCTTAGTTTAAGCAATGTTGCCTTACTATATGTTATGAAATTTGCCACTATTTAGATGTATGTTAGTCCACTTCATAATGTAATACTCGAGTTCTCACTGAGGAGCGACTATCCTCGGATTTTGAGAACCAGGGTGTTACAATGCACAACACATATAACAGTGGGCCGTACACCTAGCAGACTGGACGACACGGTTATAACATGTACATTAAGATGCCCCCCCCCCCCCCCAAAAATAGATGGACGACATAGATCAAAATATACATCATGGTGGTCGGCAGCACCGTCTCATGGTGTACAGCATCGCCTAAACTGTCTAGCACCATCCCGCACATGTAGATGGTGTAGATGAAACAAATGCATCATGGTGGGATCCACACCTGTGGCCCACCGGCCCAGCGAATGAATGGACGGTGTGAACACAACACATCATCAAGGTAGGGCCCACCATAACGTTTATTTTCCATCCAATCTATCCATATGGTCACGAGGACCTGGATAAAAAAATAATAATTATTATTATATTGATCAAGAGCTTTTATGCTCCCAAAAGGAATTCAATGGTGGACGTTCAATCCCTCACTAGTTGTAGTGTGGTCCACCTGATAGACAGCGTGGATATAGAATAAATACATCAGGGGTGGGTCCCACCGTCCAACCATCTGGGCGATGTGGATAAGACCCATACATCATAGTGGAGTCCACCTGATAGACAGCGTGGAATACAATACATACATTAGTGGACCCCACAGAGCTTCTGACATGCAGGGCAGCGGCAGCTGCCTGCCGTATAGGACCTAGCAGATGAACAGTTGGATATACACTTACATGCATCAAGGCCACACCGTCCAGAGATACAAACATCAGGGTGGGCTACACATGCAGATGGATTGTTAGGGCCTCACACATACATCAAGTGTCCACACATGTGGACCCACCAGCGTTGAAGGAGCTGGCCAAGAGTTGCCACCGTCCAGACCCCAGCGTCTGGATGGTCACAGATCACATAAATGGGGTTCACTCCACTATCAGAAGGACGGTGTTGATAAAACCCACGCATCATGGTGTGGCCACCGTCCAACACATTTAGACGGTGCAGATTTAATAAATACATCAAGGTAGCCCCACACGTGAGGTGGGTCCCACCGTCCAAGGACGGTGAGATGGTGTGGCGCGTCCACATAGGGCCCACCCTCAAATACTATGTAGTATATTATATTAATATAATATATATATATATTATTTATTTATTTTAGCCGGTTAGTATACCCTTCTGTTAGTTCACACTCCAGCCATGTCCAGCGTCCTTGGACACTGGACGGATGGTGGATACACATGCGTATCAGGTGGGTCCCACGTAGACGTGGCCCACCTGATTTGGATCACTCTAATATTTTTGTTTTCTCGATGGTTCGTGAAAAAGGCCGAGCTATTAAATCCTGTAGAGGGGGTGAATAGGACTATTTCAAATTAAAAAGTAGCAGCATAATTTAATCAAATATAAACACTGATAGTAATAAACAATCTCACAATGCTAAAATTAAATACAACCTCCAATGTTTGAGTATTAAGAGATTGATACAGATGTTGTTCTAAGGACAACCTTACACCAAAAACCAAAGGTTCATGGTAGGACAACTTGATTCCTAAAAAGGTCTATATATTAAAAACTCAAACTAATACAGAGGAATAAAGAAATAAATAGCAAGGAAAGAAATCTAAGTTATTACAACATTCCCACACTTGCATAAAAGAAATTACAACATTCTCCACAAATGCAAAAAGAGAAATTACAAACATCCACAAAAAGAAATAAACAATCAATCCACAAGACCAGAAATTATAGTGGTTCGCTTGTGTGTACACTAACTGTTTAAAAAAACAGTCACACAACTACTCCACTCCTAATATCCTCACACAGTGGATATTAGCATTCACTATGAAAATACGTTTTTCAAGGTTCACCAATAACCCTCACAATTGTATCTTTCAAGTGGGCTTACACAATTCAAAAAACCCCACACTCTGACTTTTCTGGATCACCTCAGACAAACCAAAATAGAGAGATTTTTCTGGCACAATCTCAATGAAACCAAAAGATAGAAATTTATAATAATGTAAAATACTTGGATATTCTCCTTTAGATGCAGCTCGAAGGAACCAAATCAGAGTAAAAGTTCAATGTCCACACTCACTTATGAAATGGTTCTAAGGTTTAGATAGATTTTAGATTTAAAGCACCTTGGGCTAGCTTGATTTGATTTTGATTCCAAGAAATGGGAATACTTCAATCCCTCTTTCAAATATAATTGGAATGCAGAATACAATATCAAATACAAAGAAAGCTAATTAAAGAGAATATAAAATGAGTACTAAATAGCTTAAGAATATCACTAATGTATCTTTCAGAGTGGAGTATTGATTTAGCTTGAATTAAATATCAAACTCTAAAATTCTTGCTCTATTTATAGTTGAAGAAATCACACTTTCGACTGGTCCTGAGGTTGGCACGACTGATCATAGGACCAACAGATTTTTGAAATTTTGAGCGCGATAGGATAAAGTCGTTCCACAACTGGTCATAGGATCTGCTCAACCGGTCAAGTGGCCTCCACGACCAGTCGAGTCCTATCCACGACTGGTCGTGTGGAGCCATTTTTAGTTGTTGGACTTTGAGTCGAGGCTGCAGGACTGGTCGAGCACAGGTCAAGCACTGTTCATACGACCAGTCGATCAGTCTCTAGGATTAGTCGAGGCTTTAACAAAAATTTCTAAAAATCAGTAACAAACTTAGGACTGGTCGACGAATTCTTGGACTGGTCGAGCTAATGCTATGACTAGTCGATAAACAGCCAATTTACTTATAAAGTGACTCAATTTAAATTATTTATACAAAATGACCTACCCTATAGTCAATTTAGGGTCATTCATACCTTATACATGATGTATGAACATTGAAACTTCTTTTCCTTCGGTTGATAGATGTTCTTTAAAGTTCACGACACTTGAGATCTTGTCATTCATAGAAGCTTGAACTCGAGACTTCTAAAGCTTGAATTTGTGACATTTTGAAGCTTGAGCTTCAAGATCAAAGTATAGAAACTTTTCTTAACTTGTACAAAGCCTTGAAAAACTTGAACTTTTGAAGCTTGAAAGCTTGAATTCACACTTGATGTTGTACTTGAACATGAACAAGTAATCTTGCATTTGAAGATCTTGAAGTAAAGACCATTGTCCTTGCACTGTCTTGAATATATTGATGCGCTACACAAGACATAGATTCCAAGATGTTTTGGCACTATAAAATTTGACAATCATAGGTTCTTCAATGCCTTTAACAATACTCCCCCTTACTTACTCCTCCCCCTTACACAAAGAAGGCTACATGTCCACAATCCACATGTCATCTATTAATTCTCCCCCTTTTTGTCACAATATGACAAAGGAAGAAACCAATAAATGAAACAGGACATAGATAAACAAGGAAGAATAAGATGAGCAATGAGGAATAATGGATCAAGATAGTCAAGATATTAAATTCATAAGCAAGTAATGTTCAAGCATAATCAACCAACATTAACAGAGTTCAACCAAATTCAATCCCACAAACTGAAAGGAAGCTAAGTATCATAAGAGTTATTACAAGCCATATGAGAAAACACTAATCAGATCCGGAAGAAGGAGCAGGTTATGCCACGACTGGTTGACTATATACTCGACTGGTCATGCACAGCCAAAAATGAGCAATTTCATGAAAATTGAGATTTTAAACATATAAAATAACAAATATATATACATTATGATACAGAACTGCATGAATAATCAATTCAAATTGCACATACCAAGATCAAATTTTAATTTAGAAAACCTGCTTTTATCGAGCAGTTTTGTAGTATATCTACAAGGTGAGTCTTGGTTGGTATGTATTCTAAAGAAATTATCTTTTCTTTCACTAATTTACTAATGTAGTGATATCTAATGTCAATGTGCTTAGTTCGTGAATGCTGGATTGGATTTTTAGATATATTAATTGCACTGGAATTATCACAATATAAAACTATAGAATCCTATGTAATTCCGTAATCACTTAACATCATTTTTATTCATATAAGCTGAGTACATGCATTACCTGCCACAATGTATTCAGCTTCAGCAGTTGAAAGCGATACGGAACTTTGTTTCTTCCCTTTCCAAGAAATTAAATAGTTCCCAACATAGAAACAACCACCACTAGTTAATTTTCTATCATCAATGTTACTAGCCGAATCAGCATCAGTGTAACCAGCTAATTGAACACTAGTATCATGTGGATACCAAAGACCCAGATTAGTAGAGCTTGAGACATATCACATAATCCGCTTAACAACAGTTAAATGTGACTCTTTAGGGTCAGATTGATATCTAGCGCAAATTCCTATGCTAAATGAAATATCAGGTCTACTTGCAGTTAAATAAAGCAAACTTCAAATCATACTTCAATATAGTTTAGGATCCACACTCTCACATGTAGAGTCCTTTAAGAGTTTCAAAGTAGTACTCATAAGAGTATCAAAAATTTTTCCTCTTAAATCTGAACTTTTTAACTAAGTTCAGAGCATATTTGGTTTAAGAAATAAAGAAACCATCAGGTTGTTGTTTAACTTGTAAGCCTAGGAAATAATTTAATTCCCTAACCATGCTCATTTTGAACTTAGATTTCATAAGATCTGCAAACTCAACAGTCATGTTAGCATAGGTAGATCCATAAATTATATCATCAACATAAATTTACACTATTAAAATGTGATCATTATGTTTCTCAACAAATAAAGTCTTATCAACACTTTCCATTAGAAAATTATGACTTAGCAAAAACTTAGTCAACTTTTCATACCATGCCCTGGGAGCTTGTTTCAAACTGTATAGAGCCTTTTTTAGGCGATAGACGTGATCAACATTCTTAGGGTCTTCAAAACCCATTGGTTGTTCAACATACACTTCTTCATGCAAATCACCATTTAAGAAAGCACTCTTTACATCCATTTGGTATATTTTGAACTTTTTAAAGCATGCAATGGATATAAATAGTCTGATTAATGCAAGACGAGCTACTGGGGCAAAGGTCTCATCATACTCGATGCCTTCAATTTGAGTATACCCTTGTACAACCAGTCTAGCCTTGTTTCTAATTATATTACTAAGTTCATCAGACTTATTTTTGAAAACCCACTTAGTTCCGATAATATGTTTATATTTGGTCTAGGAACTAAGTACCAAACATCATTTTTAACAAATTAATTAAGCTTTTCTTGTATCACAATTATCTAGTTTTTGTTAGTAAGAGCTTCTTTTACGTTAACCGGTTCTATCTCAGATGTAAAGCACATGTAATTACACATATCTTCTAGTTGTCTATGAGTATGCACACCGGTGAGAGGGTTTCCAAGAATTTGATTAGTTGGATGATCTTTAACAGTCCTTAGTTCAGACTTATTTTGTCTTGATAAAGTATCTGGTTTATCAATTAGAAGTACTTCATCATTTTCTGAACTTAAAACAGGTGTATTCAAGTGATTGTCAATAACCACATTAATAGACTCATGAATAACACCGGTCCTCTTATTAAGAACCTGATATGCTTGACTATTCAGAGCATACCTTAAAAATATTTCTTCATCACTTTTGGTGTCTAACTTACCCAGATTTTCTTAGTCACATAAAATGTAGCACTTGCTGCCAAAAACTCGAAAGTATTTGACAGTAGGCTTCTTATTAAACCACATTTCATAAGCCGTTTTACAATTTAATTTTCTAGTATAAACACGATTAATTATATAACATGCAGTATTTACGACTTCAGCCCAAAGATTTTTAGGGAGCTTCATACTATGTAACATTACAATTGCCATTTCTTGAAGTACTGTATTTTTTCTTTCTACTATACCATTTTGTTGTGGTGTTTTGGGCGCAGAGAATTCATGTGACATGCCCTAATCACTGCAAAACTTCTCAAAACCGCTATTCTCAAATTTTGTTTCATAATCACTACGGATCTTACAGACTTGAGACTCTTTTTCAGTTTGGATATGTCTAAGTACCCTTTTTACTTCATTGAGAGTTTCTGTTTTATCCTTTAAGAAGACTACCTGAGTATATCTGGTAAAGTCATCAATAATTACCAGAATGTACTGCCTGCCACCTCGACTCTCCATTCTAGTTGGTCCAATAAGATCCATATGGAGGAGTTCGATCGGTTTAGATGTGGCATTGGAGTCCACCTTTTTGTTAGTACTCCTAGTTTGTTTGCCACCCTGACATTCGTCGCATATTTTATCTATTTTCTATATTTTGGGTAAGCCTCTTACTAACTCTCTTTTGCTCAATCTATATAAGTTGTGATTGTGTACATGTCCGAGGCATTTATGCCATAATTCGGCCTCATCGGTATGGTCCATGTAACACGATAGATTAGATGAGCTTGAATCACTTACAATGTAGTAGTTTTCAGAAGTTCTGTGACTAGTTAATATTACAAAACCATTTTTATTTAAAATTTCACACCCTAAGTTGGTAAATTTTACACTATGATTATTATCACATATTTGAGAGATGCTTAATAAGTTGTGTTTTAACCCTTCTACATATAAAACATTCTCATATAAAGGGAGGTTAAAAGGTTGAACCGTACCTTGGCCAACAATTCTGTAGTTGCTACCATCACCGAATGTGACTGAACCATCAGTTATGTTTTTAAGATTGGTGAACAGACCTTTGTCACCTGTCATGTGTCCGGAGCAACCACTGTCTAGGTACCAATTTGAATGGCTTGAAGCTTTGAAAGTGGTGTGGGCAACCAAGCAAGTAACTTTAGGAACTCATTTCATTACTATTTTGGGTTTAGGAGTATAGTTGGTTTTCTCATGTTTGTAGTTGTTATAAGACCGACCCACTGAGTTAGATTTTAATAGCTCCTTAAGTAAATCAACAATTTTCTCAGCTAAAGGATTACGATTCTGATTTTTATAGTTGATATGATTGCTTTTAGGTTTTAAGGATTGAAAAGTTTTAGCATTTTTAGGATAATTTTAATTTAGGCTTTTTCCTTTTGATTTTGAAGACTCTCCTTTCACAAACTTAGGAGGAGTATTCTTATGTTTTGGAAGGAATACTTTTGTCGTAACCCAATCCAAATCGGTCGCCACATTTTCTGGATCTGGATAATAGTTTTTCTAACTTAGGATCGCCTTGGGCATACCTCCATATGTCTTTTAAACTCAAAAGTGAAGAGACTTCAAGTTTTAGTTTTTCATTTTCAGATTTTAGATTTTCAAATTGGAAGTTTTTGAAATCTAAGTCGCACTTAGTTTTTTCAAAACAATCTGAAATGTGAGATTTTTCTAAAACAAGAGTATCAAAATTTTCTTTAAGTTTCAAAAACTTTCTTTGTAAAGTTTTAGTTTTATGGTAATTTTACAACTCTCCTTGTAAAGGGCATTATAAGCATCATGAAGATCTTCATTTTCATTCATGACAGTTGTAACATTGACTGTCTTTTAAAGATTTCCAAGTTTTAGATATAGATTTTTTCTTTTCATTAGGTTTTTGAAAATCAACTCTCCTTTTACTTTTAAAAATCTTATAAAACTTTTTAGCTAAAAGGGTCATATCATCTTCAGAAATTTCTAAATCAGAATTACTACTATTTTCTTGAGAAATACATTTAGAAGATTTAAGGGCGATAGATTTACCTATAGGAGCTTTAAAAGTTAACTATAGGTTTGTAAGGAACCAACTAATTCTTCTAACCTCATATTATCTGTATTACGAAGTTCCTGGATCGCCGTCAACTTTGAATTAAACCGTTCAGGTAGTGACCATAGTATCTTTACACACACTTTACTTTCTGGGATTTTATCATCGAGACCCCACATAGAGTTCACAATGTCATTCAATCTTGTATAAAAGTCCATGAAGGTTTCATTTTCTTCCATACATATTTTCTCAAATTTGGTTGTGAGGATATGGACTATAGATTTCTTGGCGATTGTTGTTCCCTCGTGTGTCATTTCTAAAATATCCTAGGCTTGCTTTACAGTATCACAGGATATAATTCTTTTAAATTCATCCGATGATAATGCACAAGTTATGACATTTAAAGCCTTTGCATTGACACTACTCTTATTTTTCTAAAGAGTGGTCCAAGAAAAATAAGGTGTGACTCTCATAGTTTTGGATCCGTTGATACCAGTTACTTCAGTGGTAGGAGGGGTCCATTCAGTCACCATGGCTTGCCACACGCTCTCATTCATGGATTTTAAGAAAATCTTCATTCTGGCGTCCAGTAGGCATAATTAGAGCCATCAAATGGTGGAGGCCTAGTGACTGAAAGGCTATCAAAATTTGACATCTTACAAAGCTCAGATCGATTAGCTTAGGAAATTAATCCAAAAGTACTAACAATTAAAATGAGCTATTTGGCTTTGATACCACTCGAAAGGGCCGAGCTATTAAGTCCTAGAGAGGGGGGGTGAATAGGATTATGCTAAATTAAAAATTAATAGCAGAATTTAATCAAATATAATCAATGATAGCAATAAACAATCTCATAATGCTGAAACTAAATACAACCTCAAATGTACAAGTATTGAGAGATTGATACAGATGTTATTCTAAGGACAATCTTACACAAAAACCAAAGGTTTATGGTAGGACAACCTGATTCCTAGAAAGGTCTATGTATCAAAAACTCAAACTGATACAGAGGAATAAAGAAATAAATAGTAAGGAAAGAAATCTAAGCTATTACAACATTCTCACACCTGCATAAAAGAAATTACAACATTCTCCACAAATGCAAAAAGGGAAATTACAAACATCCACAAAAAGAAATAAACAATCAATCCACAAGACCAAAAATTATAGTGGTTCACTTGTGTGTACACCAACTATTTAGAAAAACAGCCACACAACTACTCCACTCCTAATATCCTCACACAGTGGATATTAGCATTCACTATTGAGATAGGTTTTTCAAGGTTCACCTAAAACCCTCACAATTGTGTCTTTCAAGTGGGCTTATACAATTTAAAAAACCCCACACTCTGAGTTTTTTGGATCACCTCAAACAAACCAAAACAGAGAGATTTTTTTGGCACAATCTCAATGAAACCAGAAGATAGAAATTTACAATAACTAAAATACCTGAATATTCTCCTTTAGATGTAGCCCGGAAGAACCAAATCGAAGTAGAAGTTCAATGTCCACACTCACTTATGAAATGGTTCTAAAGTCTAAATAGATTTTAGATTTAAAACACCTTTGGCTAGCTTGATTTGATTTTGATTCCAAGAAATGGGAATACTTCAATTCCTCTTTCAATATAATTAGAATGCAGAATACAAAATCAAGTACAAAAAAAGCTAATTTAAGAAAATATAAAATGAGCACTAAATAGCTTAAGAATATCACTAACTTATCTTTCAGAGTAGCGTATTGATTTAGCTTGAATTGAATATTAAACTCTGAAATTCGTGTTCTATTTGTAGTTGAAGAAATCGCACTCTCGACTAGTCCTGAGGTTGGCACGACTGGTCGTAGGACCAACAGTTTTTTGAAATTTTGAGCGCAATAGGATAAAGTCATTCCACGACTGGTCGTAGGCTCTGCTCGACCGGTCAAGTGGCCTTCACGACCAGTCGAGTCCTCTCCATGACTGGTCGTGTGGAACCATTTTTAGTTGTTGGAGTTTGAGTCAAGGCTGAAGGACTGGTTGAGCACAGGTCAAGCATTGTTCATACGACCGGTCGAGCAGTCTCTAGGACTGGTCGAGGCTTTAACAAAAATTCCTAAAAATCAGTAACAAACTTAGGACTGGTCAAGGAATTCTTAGACTAGTCGAGCCAGTGCTAGGACTAGTCGAACATAGTCTAAGACTAGTTAAGAAACAACCAACGCACTTATAAAGTGATTCAATTTAAATTATGTATACAAAATGACATGAGCTACCATATGGTCAATCTGGGGTCATTCATACTTTATACATGATGTATGAACATTGAAACTTCTTTTCCTTCGGTTGATAGATGTTCTTTGAAGTTCACGACACTTGAGATCTTATCATTCGTAGAAGCTTGAACTTGAGACTTCTGAAGCTTGAATTTGTGACATATTGAAGCTTGAGCTTAAGGATCAAAGTATAGAAACTTTTTCTTAACTTGTACGAAGCCTTGAAAAACTTGAACTTTTGAAGCTTGAAAGCTTGAATTCACACTTGATGTTGTACTTGAACATGAACAAGTAATCTTGCATTTGAACATCTTGAAGTAAAAACCATTGTCCTTGCACTATCTTGAATATATTGATGCACCACACAAGACATAGATTCCAAGATGTTTTGGCACTACAAAATTTGACAATCATAGGAGCTAGAAACCATAACACTTACAGTCCGGGGTAGCCTGAAATAGAGATCAATGGTGGGCCACGAACTTGGCAGTGAGGTGGGCCCTGCTTGGACAGCGATGCATCCCACATGGTGGACGGCATGGATAAAAAAATACATCATGGTAGGCCACAAGATAGGAAAGAGAGATAGAGAGAACGGTGGAGATGGGAGGGACCTCACCCCTATGGGTCCCTCTTTGACACAAGGCATACATCAAGATGGGTCCCACCATATGTGGGCCCTCAAATCATCAATATCATACAATCAAATCATAAAATACACCCACCTTTAGATCTTAGACTCTTCCTTCCACCGATGCGATATAGAGCTCCATGAATAAGATTCATTGGTCAAGATGAAGCTTGGGTGGTGGAGATGGAATGTAGGAAGGTGGGCCACACCTAGCTTCTTTGGGGAGCTTAGACGTTGCTCTCATGGGATTTACTTGGAATGAAATGAGAAATGTGAGAGAGGAGATGTAAGGGAGATGGGATGGAAGGTACGGGCTCTCTTGACTTGTTGGTAAAAAAAGGGAAGGCTAAGCATGGGTTGCTTTGACTTTGGGTAAGGAGAGGTAAGGGTGAGTGATGGCTTGTGATGGGATGTACTTGACTTGTGATTGATGTGATTGATGGGACATGTCATAGAGGTTCTCTTAGAATTTGCAATAAGCAGTGTTTTCCTCAAACTGAACATGGGCCCACATCTCCTAGCCCGGGTATCGCCTCGGCGCAGGACATGCGGCATCGGAACTGCAGCGACGGTGTGGTTGCATGGGTATAAGTCTTGGGTTGAGCTGACTGAGGAATATGGGACATAACCTAGGATCACGTGCAAATGCTGATAATAGATCGCGGGTCACCGAAATTCGACCGAGAGGACTGCGGAAGCTTATGGAACGATATGGGCCAGGATATGGGTCTCACAGCCTCTCTTGTCCTTCCACACTGGCAATCTATGCACGCTTATAGCTGGAAATCTTGACCCTCCATTAATGCAAATCTCGACCATCCACCTTAGGGCATCCATAGTTACCATTTGGATCTTTTCATCGCCGCCGCAAGTTAAAACTGAACACACTAAGCAGAAATGATGATCACCATCCTTTGGTGAGTCCCACAGCTATCTTGGTACTTATCCACACCATCCAAATGCATCAAATCACATGATGGGCCATCCGTTGAAGTTCCACTATTTTTACCAAGTCATCTTTCCATTCGGCCGAAATACGCCACCGACGGTGGTGGGCCTTAGTCAGTGATTGGAGGTGTTCATTTGATGGTCTATGCCTTTAGAAATCAATCCTTACCAGTGGGCCGAGCCATGTAATTAGAATAAAATCTAATAGATCAAAGTCAAAGTATTTAAAAATGACATTATCGAGTTTGCTCGGCTTAGTGGTTAGTCACTATAACTAATCAAATATTACCTGTCGACCCTTCTGGATGTTTGAGAGGCTATAAATAGCTCTCTTTCTTTTAGGGCTGCCATTCGAAATAGAAAAAATGAGAGAAGGTGAGATCGCCGCTGTTGCACCACCTTAAGTCGGGTGGATTTAGTCCAGACATCGCTTGAAGCAATAGAGGGAGAGAGTAAGAAAGGGAAGAGAGGAAGAGAAGGAAAGAGAGAAATATAGACGTGAGAGAAAGGGAGCCCGAGCTCAAGTCGTAGGTTGTTGCACTCGCCCGACCCAGTTGAGTTTTAGGCCACGGTTTGTGCACGCCTAGGCGAGTCCATTCTAGGTGTCGTCAGGTCCATAAGGGGAGAAGAGAGAAGAAGTAGGAGAGACGAGGGAGAAAAGAAAGAAGAGAGATTAGGGAAGAGGAGAATAGAGAGGAAGAGAGAGTGGGACAGTCGGCCAACCCAACTCGACTGAGTTGTGCTCAAGTTGGGCTTGAACCTGTTTTGGGTTGGAGACTTGCTGGAATTCTAGTAAGAAAGGTAGAAGAGAGAAACACGGGAAGGGGAGAGAGAGAGAGAGAGAGAGCAATAGAAATGGAGAGAAAAGGAAGTGAGAGGGAGAGTTCGAAACTAGCAGAGTTGCTGCCCAGCTTACTTGTTCGAGTTAGAGGATTGCTGCTGATGTTCCACCAAAAGAAGAGGAGTGAGAAAAGGGAAGAGGAAGAAAAACAAGAAAGAAGGAGAGGGAGGTTGGTTTGGTGGGCTGCCAAGTCGAGTTGTGTTTGGTCCTGGTCCAGGTCTAGCTAGACATTTCGGCATGGGATAAGAGAGAGGAAGGATGGGTGGTCGTTGCACGTGCCAAGTCAACTCGGGTGAGTTGTCGAGCTAAGTTGGTTTGAGTCAAGACACGCAACTAAGACTAGATCATATTGGTCTAATTGGGTAAGTTCAACGCAACTATTTAAATTAGAAATTATTAATAAATAAATTGGTTAGTATTTTTATCGTATATTAGAAAATCGTCTAACATGAAGTTAATTTGATTTTAGCTATTTCACACCCTCAAATCCTATGGAGAAGTGAACTCACATCAAGAGGTGAGGACTCACCCTTTAAGCTTCCCACTTAAATTCATCAATGTAGTCATAGATGATGCTTTGATTTCTCTCATTAAGTTACTTATGTCACTATTGAATATGATAAATTGTTGCACAATTATTTCCTATGTTAGATGATAGACATCTCTATTTAATTATAGCAAGCATAAATGATTTGATGATAACATGTTATATTTAGTTGTACATTTGTTAATTAATTGTATGTTTGCCACTTGTGATTAAGTGATAGAATGAGTGCAACTTATCATGAACTTGCCATCTTATGGTCCATATTTGTCTTACGCGGCTTGGATCGAACATTGCCTTACATGACTTGGATCACATATTTGCCCTATGCAGCTTGGATCACTTATTTGCCCTTGGTGACTTTGATGGAACATTAATGCCCTTTTGTGGTTTGTTGGTTATATTCACATTTCTTCTTGATTTTTGGGTCATAATGCAGAGTTTGTTATGATTTCTGGGTGGAGCTAAAGTTCGCTTGTCGATTTTCTAGCCATATTGTGGAGTTCATATGATTTTTGAATGACGCAAGAGTTCCCATGTTGATTCTCTCTTCATCTTGCGGTATTCAGTCATATGGTGATTTTCGGTTGGAGCTAAAGTTTGCTTGTCGATTTTCTAGTCATCTTGTGGTGTTTATATATGATATGATTTATGGGTGAAGTAGAGTTTTGTATGTTGGTTTTCTATCCATCTTATAGTGTTCAATCGTACTGTAATTTCCAGGTGGAGCGGGAGTTCGCTTATCGATTTTCTAGCTATCTTTTAGTGTTCGTATACGATATGATTTTCGGGTGGTTTAGAGTTTATATGTTGATTCTCTCTTCATCTTGTGGTGTTCAGTCGTACTGTGATTTCTGGGTAGAGTGGCAGTTCGCTTATCAATTTTCTAACTATCTTGCGGAGTTCACATATGATATGATTTTCGGGTGAAGCGGATGTTTATATGTTAATTCTCTCTTCATCTTGCAGTGTTCAATCATAATGTGTTTTCCAGGTGGAGTTGAAGTTCGCTTATCAATTTTCTAGCCATCTTGTACTATTCACATACGATATGATTTCCTGGTGAAGTAGAAGTTTATAGCTTAATGTTCTATTCTCTTTGCGCAGTTCACTTGTAGTGTGATTTCTGGGTGGAGTGGGAGTTCGCTTATTGATTTTCTAGCCATTTTACGGAGTTCGCGTACAATGTGATTTGTGAGTGCAATAGAAAGTTGTTTGATTGATTATTTGACTATCTAGACATGTTCAGTTATATTATGATTGCTATTACATTTTCTTAATGTTGAAATTATGTTGACTGGTTTATTTCTGAATATGTGATCATGATTTTAAATTGTATTGTTTAATATGTCTCTTCTCATATCTTGTGATTTATGTTGGATTATGAATGATGAGTGAGTAATCGCAGTGGTTACTCCTCACTACGATAGCCATTGATGCTATTAAACCGTATCAGTTAATGCAGGTGTAGAGCGAGTCGATGTTGTTCACTAGGTCACTAGAGAAAATCTGGTAGCTAAGGAGCTAGATGGAGTCCTTGTGACCCATATTGAGCTCCATCACTAGTTGATAGATTCCTTTTTTTGTTTAATGAACTTTGTTATTTAGGATTGTATAAGTCCTGTATGGGTGCTACATTTAGAATTTTGTGATGATTAGAATGCTTTTATATAATGCATGGTTTACTCCACCAACATTTGCTGCTAACTCTGATTAATGATAAAGCACCTTAAATTTAGACTGAATTTTAAAGGCTAACACTCGGGTTTTTGGAAAATGAGTTGTATACTCGGGTTTTAAAAACCAAGGCTTTACACTTGGTGACCCTAACCCTTTACCCAAAATAACCCCATACACCTCTAGATGATCTTGACTTAATATGAATATAATTTGATCATCCCTTAGCATTAGGATACCAAGAAAAATATGACAAATAAGGTTAGAAGAGGTGGGAATCTACTGTATAGAAGATAGTCCATAACAACATCTTCCAAGTGATTTTCGATTGCATTAGGTTGTCATCGAACAGTCTTCGATGGCATGAAAGACCTGGCTGATGCAATCAAGAATAAGTTAGGGATGTCTAGCAACCAAACTGGATTTTATGCCAAAATTCTCGATGGCATTGAGGAGCCTTCGATGGCATTAAAACTTAAGTTTTTATGGCATCGAAGTCCCCTCGATGGCATCGATTGATATCCAGAATTGTCCAACAAGGTTTTTGAATTTTCCCCTGATTCTCTTGATGGCATCGAAGCTATTTTGATGGCATCAAAACTTAATGTTTGAGGCAATCGAAGATCGGGTCGATACAATTGAAAGAGGACAAGATTTGTCCAGCAAGGAAACATCATTTTCTATAGATATTTCAAAGGCATCGGGGAACCCTTCGATGGCATTTGGTTCTTAGACATGAGGATGGATTTTTGGAGCAACTAGAGGTAAGGTGATCCCATGGCCATATCCCTCACTCAATGCCTCTATTCTTTTGAGATTCAAGCACCTCCCATGAGATTTTAACTCTAATGAGGATTCCAACCTCAATATTTTAAATGCGAGCTCCTCCATTTCTTAAAGATTGGACTTAAGCTTATTGGTAAATCATTGTCCAAGTCTTTAAGGAGACCCATCTTGTAGAATCCACAAGGATAATCAACTACCCACTAGTTGTAGGAGATTCAACTCACATTATAACCTTGGTTATCTCAGTGGAGCATCAACTGCAAGGCAATTGATCATGGAGCTAAAGCCGTGGCAAAGTAGCAACAACGTGATCGTGGGAGCATCGGTTAGCTAATTAAAGCACAGGAGAAAGGATATCAAGCAACCCAAAGAGGCACATAAAAAAGGGCTCAATCCGACAAGTAAGTTGTCAATTGTAAGAGTCTAAGTTTGTGCTCCAACCTTATATAGGTTGGAGTGTAAGAGTTTATTTTCAAACTCACTTAGGTTCTTTCTTAAGACCTTAGCCTATGTGGCCTAAATCCATGGTCCTTGTGTAGGATCTAGGTTGTTGTTTAGTCGAAGGAAAAACCAATTCAAGTCCTTGTGTAGGTCTCCAATAGGAGAATACATGTCGGGTCTGAGAGTAGGACCTTTTCTCTTGTATATAACATAAATCTTAGGTTCGGGTTAGGACATTGGCTTATATGACCTAAATTGTTAGGTTCAGAAGTCCGACCCTTGCTCTTCTTTACATAAATTTAGGTTCTTGTGTAAGACCTTGGCCTGTGTGGCCTAAATTGTTGGGTTCAGGATTAGGACCCTTGTCCTTGTGTAGGACATAAAGTCTAGGTTCTTGTGTAGGACTTTTGCTCTTGTGTAGGGTATAAATTGTAATCTCCTTCTGTAGAGCTGTAAAGGTTTGAGGTAAACCTAATTTAAAACATCCCATAGTGAAATCCAGTACACTCAAGTAGAGAGTAAGTTCGTTGGGAATGGAGTAGGTATATAGTCAAAACACTATACATGATTGTGTTTGGAATTGTCATTTAAGCATTTGTTTAATTATGCAACATGGTTGAACGTTTAATTATATGCTTGCATGATTAGATGAATGGTAGGAATAACAGGTAGCATATCCCATACTCACATTTCATTATGTTAAAGGCTAGTTACTTAATTAGCATATCTTAAGTAGCTTATGTGATTGGACCCTCTATAGACTTGGAAGCCTTTAAAGTTCCATTGCTTAGTTTAGTTTAATTGACAATTAGTTTAAACTAGTCAATTGTTGTTTTTAATTGGCAAAATTTTATATAGGTCCTAATCAAACCCCCCCCCCCACTCTCTAGGACTTAGTCTACATTTTATAGCTCCACCATATTCCACACTTAGAAGGATTGTTGCCCTTTACCGCAATTCCACATAGCACCCACACGGTTTTTAGGGTGCTAGTCTCGAGGTGTTGCGGTACTAAAATAGAGTTGCGATCAAAACTCATTGATCTAATCTTCCAGGAACACACTGGTGCCGAAGTTAAAGCGTACGGTCAGTCTCACGGTGTTACAGGTCTTATAATGTATCTAAATATTTTGCGAATGGTTATCCATTGGACGAACGGTAGAAGAATGATAATGATAAGGTACTTGAGGTATAACACCTCACCCCTCACCATTTGTTATTTTTAGCCTTGTTTTCATAACTTCTTCATATTTTTGTTACTAGCTTTGTTGTTAGAATATAGAATCTTAAACTGCTAAGAAATTAGTGGGTTAAGAAGGTACAAAGTTCTATGTTCCATGTGCTTACAGTTTCAGTTAGTCGGTGGCATGGTCCTCTTGCCATTGATGTTCATCCTTTATAACATGTATTTGACCCTAACATATCATATGTAATCATGCATAGAGCACATTGTAATAGTTTACAAACAAATACAATTCTTATGAAACTTTCTAGTGTAAAGCCCCTTTCATCTTTGTTGTTATTCAAATGTTTATGAAACTTTTCAATGTATAGCCCTTTTCACATTCATGTTTTTGTCATAGGACACATGATGTAGGATTGCTTTAAAAATCAAACTATTAGGTCACATAATGGTGGAGGATTTGCTTGTTCCGAGCTAGAGATGGGCAGGGTAGGAAATCCACTTCAATAATGTGTTGTTTTTATTTATTTATTTATTTATTTATTATTATTTTTTTTAAAAGAGAAACGTCAACAACTTTTAACTGTCGGTGTTGGTCATACGGGCCGTCGACAAATAAGGAAACTTGGCGTAACTCGCCAATGCTTTAAAGCCATAAGCATTACCAAGGCCAATACTGATGTTTAGGCCATCGGCAAATCACGGTGAGCAATGATGAATTTATGAATGCTAACAATCATTGGGGAAGGATTATGCCGTGTTGCCTTCTTTTTTGGTACTGACTCCATTAGTTTTATCTTTGGGAGTGATAATGGTAGCACCATTTATCATTATTTTTTTTATAAGTATATAATGTAACACCCTGCACTTTCAGTGCTCGGGTGTTACCCTGAAACCTAATTTGGTTTAAATATGAAGCTAACTTAAGCGAATGGTCCTAGCCTAAGTCAAGCCAATGGGAGTAACCATCACCCATTCATCAGGCCATCTATCCAAATGGTTTTCAAAATAAGAGATCTCACAACTCCAGAGTTCAATGGTGATCGGCTTCAGATTCAATCTGATCGTCAGATCGATGGAAATCAATAGTTAAACCAACGATCACTTGGTGTGGCCCACGTAAGCCTTGAATTTACCTCATATTTGACTGGATGCCCTGATAGGACCCACATGACTAGATGGATGGGGGAGATCCATCATGACCAGCATTATAGGCCCCTCACTATGTCACTACAAGAAAATAGGCCTTTAGCCAGAGTTTTTTAGCCTCAGTTGAAAAAAAATGGAGGCTAAATGTGTCTTTTAGCCTCGGTTGCCAAGGAACTGAGGCTAAAAGTTCATCTTTTGCCTCAGTTGCATAGGAACCGAGGCGAAAAGTCTACCTTTTAGCCTCAGTTGCATAGGAACCGAGGCGAAAAGTCTACCTTTTAGCCTCAGTTGCATAGGAAGCGAGGCGAAAAGTCTACCTTTTAGTCTCAGTTACATAGGAACTGAGGCGAAAAGTCTACCTTTTAGCCTTAGTTACATAGGAAGTGAGGCGAAAAGTCTACATGTTAGCCTCAGTTGCATAGGAATCGAGGCGAAAGATCTACTTTTTAGCCTCAGTTGCATAGGAACTGAGGCGAAAGGTCTACTTTTAGCCTCAGTTGCATAGGAACCGAGGCGAAAGGTCTACATTCTAGCCTCAATTGTATAGGAACTGAGGCGAAAGGTCTACTTTTTAGCCTCAGTTGCATAGGAACCGAGGCGAAAGGTCTACTTTTTAGCCTCAGTTACATAACAACTGAGGTGAAAGGTCTACATTCTAGCCTCAGTTGCACAAGAACCGAGGTGAAAGGTTTAATTTTTAGGCTCAGTTCTATAGGAACCGAGGCCAAAAGTCTACATTTAAACCTCAGTTGCATAGGAACCGAGGTGAAAGGTCTACTTTTTAGCCTTAGTTGCATAGGAACTAAGGCGAAAGGTCTACATTCTAGCCTCAATTACATAGGAACCGAGGCGAAAGGTCTGCTTTTTAGCCTCAGTTGCATAGGAACCAAGGCGAAAGGTCTACATTCTAGCCTCAATTGCATAGGAACCGAGGCGAAAGGTCTACTTTGTAGCCTCAGTTGCATAGGAACCGGGGCGAAATGTCTACTTTTTAGCCTCAGTTGCATAGGAACTAAGGCGAAAGGTTTACTTTTTAGCCTCATTTACATAGGAACCGAGGCGAAAGGTCTACATTTTAGCCTCAGTTGCATAGGAACTAAGGCGAAAGGTTTACTTTTTAGCCTCATTTACATAGGAACCGAGGCGAAAGGTCTACATTTTAGCCTCAGTTGCATAGGAACCGAGGTGAAAGGTCTACTTTTTAGCCTCAGTTGCATAGGAACTGAGGCAAAAGGTCTACTTTTTAACCTCAGTTCCATACAAACCGAAGTGAAAGGTCTAATTTTTAGCCTTAGTTGCATAGGAACCGAGGCCAAAAGTCTACATTTTAACCTCAGTTGCATAAGAACCGAGGCGAAAGGTCTAATTTTTTATGAATGGGCGTTATTCTGTCTAGACATTGCTCCATCTGATCAAATTGAAACCACCCATTTCATGATCAAATAATGAATGGGCCATGTTCCAAAAATCACAATGTAGAAATTAAAAAAAAAAAAAAACAAAAAAAATACTATTGAGTTCTTCTTATTGTGCATGCACCAGCTCAGATATATTGACCAAAAATCTGCAGTTGAATCGGACCAGCTCAATCATCAGGGGAGCCACAACTAGCAATTAAAATGGATTATATAGAAAATACTACAAACGGTCCAGATTTAGCATACATTTATCTCATACACGAGTACTAGACCTGCCTAACTCTGGGGCCAAGGAACATACATGGAGGGGTCCACGTGATATACGGCCTTGATGTTTCACACAGATGTGAGGTTGGCACGTGCAGGAAGTGGAGGAATAAGAGGCGGATATATGGCGAGTAGCTATAGCATTTCTCTAGAATAGTTGATAGATTTTAGTATCAAAATGGACGGCTAGAAATAAAGTTGGTCGGTCCTTCCAGGCCATCTAGATGGAAAGCTTGGATCTCGAATAGGCCCAGCTCAATCGGAGAGCCGGCCTAATCTAGTTTTCAGAAGCCTAGTAAGTAATTAGTGTGTGGCACTATAAAAGGAAATTCTCAAAATCCCTCTCTCTCAATAGAGCTCTCTTCTCAAAATCCCTCAGCTCTGAAAGGAAATTCTGTCCTCCACACCAGCGATCTCTTCGCCGATTTCAGGTACTCATTCTTTCTTTTTATCTACTGATTTCTCAACTGAAATCCTCTCAAAAATCAGAAATCGGGGCAGAAATCTCTCATTTTCATGCGTTTTCCCCATTTGGCCGTTCAAAATCCAATTTTCACATTTTTTGGTTCGATCTGAGGAGTTTTTTTTTCTGATTTCACTGAAATCTTGCTCAGGAAGTGCAAAATCCTGTCGTTTCAAGCTCATTTGATGGATTTGAGCAGTTTCTGCATTGTAATATCAGCGATTAGGGTTTGGTGTTCGATTTGAGAGCAAAACCTTATTCTCTGCTGTGAAATCTACTCCTCCATTGCCGATTTTCGTGCAGGCTAGATAAACAAGGGGCATATACACCAATTGCAGCTCCTCACCAAACCGAACCCTAGCTCTTCTCTCCATCTTCTCCAATATTTCTCTCGTCTTCATCAGATCTATCATCTCTTTCTCTCTCTCTCTCTCTTTCTCTCTCTCTCTCTTTCTCTGATCATCAGATCCTCAAAAGACAGTGAGCTTTTTTCCAATTTTTTTCCACTTATGGTTTTTTTCTCAATTTTTAGTGCTTAATCTATTTTAATATGAATCTAGCTTATGTCTCTCGATTCTGAGAGATTTTGTTGGATTTTGATCTGATTCTTGCTAATAGATCTATTTTCCTTTCAGATCTCATTGTTTGGAGCTTTGTTTTTTTTTTTATTTTTGTTTTGAGCTGATGATGCATATTGCCTTCCTTTTCATTTTTTTTTCTCAGTTTGATTATTCATTTGAAGAAGTTACTCAGATTTACAGTTGACATTATTTGCGGACAGAGGAAGGGTTTTAACTTTCAATCAGGTGAGCTTCCCCCTCTCATTTCTCCAAAATTTTCCACTCAGGGTTTGGTTTTTGTAATTTTTTCTTGATTTCTAGTGCTTGATCTGTTTTGATCTTGATCCAACTTATTTATCTTTATTCTTAGAGATTTCATTGGATTTTGTTTCGATTCTTGCTGATTTAAGTTGTAATTTAGGTTTTTGTATTTAGATTTTAGAGATTTATCTTTGATTTATGTAATATCATGTATTTGAAATACATTTTGAGATTTCATTGGATTTTCTATTTCTTTTGGTGATTTGAAACACATGAACCTGCAATAAAACACGGATTCTTAGGAACCTTCAATTGCTTCTCATCTACTAGTAGTACATGTGACTCTGATCTCCTGTTAGAAATTATCTCTGCTCATGCTTCCCTACTATCAAAACTGTTGCCAATTCACAACTTAATCCATGTGGGAAGACATTTGCTGAATTTTCTTTTCCTACGCTTTGTCCTACAACTTGTTTCAGTGCAACACCATCTCATTTATACCAAACCAACAACTTGGAACACATGAGCTCTTGTTCGTATTTTAATGGGCTGTCTTGAATCTTCTGATTGCCATAATCCATGTATGGGCCACGGTCCACTTAGATCGAGACACGAGATTTATATTATCTTAATGAATCATGGTTGTTCGACAAAGCATGCTCATTACTATGTGGTGCAATATAAAATAATATAAAATAAAATAATATACTTATTTTAACATTTTTCATCATTTGTTTTTTGTTTTTTTTCCTTTTGCTAAAAATCTGAAAGTTGTTCTTCCCTTTCCATTGATTTCATGTTAGAAATCCTGAAAACAGCGCTTTTGTTTTCCATTGTTTCCCTTTAGCTTTTCTAGAGGATTATGTAATTTGCTGGCTGATGGCAGCTTCTTGGCTCATTTTAGGAGGATACATTTATTTTTCTGGTGAAGGTGGATGGTACCACCTATATTTTTATCAACAGGAATAATAATAAAAATAACACAAAGAAAGGAGAAGTGGAAGAACAACATAAACTACAAGGATACCTGGTATCCCAGTTCAGTGGTACCATATATTTTGCGTGCTGGCTAATATATTATGTATTAGTCATCATATTCTGTACTTGTTGTAATATATTAGCAACAATCTTTAAAATCGTAGATGATCTAACTATGCCTCTGATAGTCAGTGCTGCACTTTCCTGATTACAGACCATGAGTACTGGAATCTCATTGGTTTTTAGGATTTATTTTTCTTAAAAATAGCAAGATGTGCAAAATACAAAGAACTGAACTCGTGGACAAGTTAAAAAAGGAAAACTCATTAGGGCTTCTAATAACTCTAAAATGTTCTGTGATTTAATTTTCAAAGCAAGGTGATGACTTCATTTGTGAACTAAGAGTGCATCTGGGTGATGCCAAAATTCAACAGAAATGCATATTTCGATGGGTTACGGATGGTTATCCATTCCAATGCGCATTCTAGTGGCAGAATTTTAGGAACCATATTATACATTGCCCACATTTTTGTCTATACCATGACAAGTAAATTCTGCTACATGTCAGTTCTGACCTGCAAAATACAGTCTTTCCTCCTGACCTTTTCTGTACATCCAAACTCAGCCTAAACTTGTGGGCAAATTGAGACTCATAGGTTTCTATGATTATTTTGGGCTTCAAATGCTGAAGCACCTTTCTCATATCTTACTTTCTTGTGTCCATCAACAATGGACCAAGAAATAGAGAATTCTATGTCCCCGAATGTCACACATGAGTCAGAATACCAAAAAGGAGAAACTTCCCACAATATACTTAAAGTAGAGCTGAGTAATTCAATGCCCTGGAAAAGATAAGCTTGTGCTAACTCAAATTAAACTAGTTAGATTATGAAACAAATGGTTGCTCTAACTATTCATTTTCTTCTTTTGGTTTTGTAATAGACAATTGTAATTTTTTTTAGTTGTGTTATGTCTACTATTGGAAACGACCTTGGAATTTTTGTGCTAATCTTTCCTTAAGTAGTTGTTTTTGGGGTAATTAGCGCTATACTTGATTGCTTGTGAAATTCGCATCAATCACTTTAAATTGTATCTGCTTAGCTCTAAACCTGTAGATTAGTTAGCGCTACGTTACTCTGAAACCTGAGATCCATCGCTAAATCCAGTTGTTCTGGAGAATTTTTGGAAGATCTGGATAAGACCTGGACCGCGCGTTGAAAGTCCAATGGCGATGGTCTTAGGCTATTGCGGTCACCAGTTGGGCTTGACCATCACCTCAAAAATCAAGTCCATCTGATGTTCTGGGTCGATTTGATTGAGTTCGGAGTGAAGAGTGTGAGAACGGTTAGAATTTAATAAGTTTTTATGGAATTTGAGTCGTGTCGCTTGCGCGACGATTTTAAGCTATCTGACCGTTGGATTCTGACCCAATTTCACCCTCTGATCAGGATAGTTGGCCCAGGCATATCCTAGTGCTTGTGGACCTGATCGAGATTTCGTGACCATTGAATTGAGTGTGGTCCGCCACGGCTGATCTGAAGAGCCGGTCGGTATGAAAACTCAGCTTGACCTAGATCCATGGTCAAGGAGCTTAAGTCCGACCTTTCGTGGTTATAGGCCCACCAGAAGTGCTTCGTTGGATCGAGAAAGGCATGCTTTGGTTATAACCTAAGTATACCTTGTCCCTAAGGTTATTTCCATCATTCTGAGGCCTATTTATAGTCCTTAAACCCTAGCCCTCTTTTCCATACGAATTTTCTCTAACCCTAGCTTGGAAAGAGAGTGGAAAAGAGAGAGAAAGTGAGAGAGATAAGTTGGTGAATCATCTTGGATTCTTCTTTGTTCTTCTTCATCTTTGAACCTTCACTTTGAATCGTTCTTCTGACGGTTCTGAGTTCTTTTTGGGGTAAGTTAATCTAACCCTAATCTGTGTTAGAGCTTAGATTAGTCTTGGTGTTGTTGTATCTCATTTCTATCCTTGTTTTAGGGTATCCTATCGCCGTTGACGAAGACAACTCGTCTGAATCAGTTCGGTGTTTCTTTCTTTGCTTAAGGTACGGACTTTAAGTGTATAGGTTATGGTTTTCAAGGCTTTCAACGCCAGTTAGTGATTTATTCTTGTTATGGATGAGATTTCGCATGCCAAATGTTGTGTTTACGTTGCTTTCCTGATATGCATGTGCTATATTGAGATTTGTGTATTCTATGTGTATTTATAAAGTACCGTATACGTATAAAATATGCACTTATGTTTACCATGATTATTTGTCATGTATGTATGCTAGATGCATGTATGACAACTCCTTGGAAAAAGGAATTGTCTAAATGCATGTTTTTCAACATACGTCATATATGTTGTTCCATGTATGCTAAGTGTTTGTAAAAATGCACGAATGATCTAAAGTGTAACTTATTACACTAATTGCGGGCGTTGAGAAGTGATTCTCAACACTCCTATTGATGTGCATGATTTTCCTTTATGCAAGTTACTTTCCATGTTATTTAAATTCAAGCATTTCATATGCTTACATTTATGTTAAGTTGATATTCTTTAAATGTCTGTAACATGATTTGAGTTGTTGTTCCTTTACTGTTTTACATCTAATATGAACATCTGTAGTAGTGTAATGTGTTTGGGACTATGCATTAGTCCAGGAAATCGGTAATCGACCATATGTTTGTGGTTGAGGTTGCTTTCGCCACGTAGGACGTATTAGACGAACCCGAGCCATATTAGAGTTGTCGGCAGTGGTTTGGCCACGCGGAGTGTTTGTGCACTCTATGTCGCTCAATTCAACGTACGCTCGTGCTAGTCGAGTTCGTCAAGTAACCCGATTATCCGATGTATGTTCACCATGTATGGACGCTACTGCTTGAATCTAGGGTACCGAACTTATCAGTGAAATCCTATTAACCATGGTACCTTGATCCGCTAAGACTCATGAGCCGGACATGGTGGTATGGGACACCGTGGTCGAGCTGTCGGCCTACGCTGGGGTGACGAGCCTCCCAGTAGTGATCAGTGAGCAACTAAACTCGTGAGCCGATTATGGTGGTATGGGACACTATATTCGTGCTGTCGGCCTACATTGATTGGTGACGAGCCCTTTGTAGTGACCTCGAGCATACCTGGATACCGCAAAGAGGTGACGAGCCGAATTGTGGTAGTAAAGGAATGAAAGGCGTGCATTGATTGGTGACGAGCCCTTTGCTACGACCTCAAACATATGATCGTATGAGATGTCTAGGATTGACGACCCTAGTATGGATCACTGTTTGGATGGTGACATGAGGAAGGTATCTTAGCTTCCCAATCCTGCTGTGTGAAATGGACTAATAACAACTTGGTAATCATATTCATGCACTGCATTTGCATGTGCTTTGTAGATGTGGCGCACTTTGAGGCGATGTCATGCGTAACGTAAGATGAAGACGCTGAGGGTGTACGCGTGAGGGCACGCATCATATTGCATACATCCTTGCATTAACAAGAGTACTTAGGATTTATTTAATTGTTCTGCTTTATCATTACTTTTTGATTGAATCGATAACATGTTAACCTGTGCCTTATTGTTCCACCGAGTTGATCACTCACTCCCACGTTTACGGGGTGGTGTTAAACACCCACCGGACTGTCTTAGGCTCGATGTTGCGGATGTAGATGCGACTTCGAGGCGAGCGGAGCTAGATGATGATGAGGTGCGTTCTCCTATATGTAGTTTTCAGACGGGTTCTAGCGAGCCTAGGTCTGATGCGTGGGATCTCGGGATTATTTTTGGGAATCTAAATGATGTAATTTGATGCTTATAATTTTGTTAAATAACACTTTCATACGATCTAGCTTGTATATGTAATTCAGGATTTACACTTGTACACATATTTTTCTATAAGTCTTTCGCTTGCTTTATTCACTTATCCTTGAATCATATCTGTGTTTTGGCTTAATCTATTCCATGTTTCAACAACTAGTCCAAGTTTTTAAAATGCTCTTACTATTCATTTTCTTCTTTTGGTTTTGTAACAGACAATTGCAACATTTTTTAGCTGTGTTATGTCTGCTATTGGAGGAAACAGTGCTGGTCCTGGTCGGTATATTGTATTAGTATTGCAGTTTCTTTCTTCTGTTCATATTTTGAGTTTTTAAAATGCTCTTGATATGGCTGCAGCACTTCATCACCAATTAGGAGATACTGATGAGCAAAACGATGGCAATGCCTCAGTGAAGGAGAGAACTAATGTGTTACTTCTTGGTGATCACCTTGGAGATCTAGGAATGTCTGATGGTTTGAACTATGAGAACCAAATTATTGTTGGATTCTTGTAAGTAAATCACTACCTTTCTATGTTTTGTAGTTATGTAGGATAAATGTTTAGGCATTCCCATGTGTGATGCATATGCAATTTATTAGTGTGCGCATGCTCACACACAGTACAATTCCACACACATGGAAAACAAAGCATAATTCCTGATTCTTTTCGACTTCTTATTTTTTTAAAAACAGGCGATTCCTTGCTCTTGCTTTTTGTGAAACTGTAACTAATGTTCTTGTCTTGATGATGGTTTCAAAAACAGGCGATGCCAAGAACAACCACCTAGTGACTTCTCTATTGCTCAGTTCCGGTTTCTGGAGCGACTACTTGTCGTCCATGGGCACTAGTGCTATAAGAGGATTACCTAAATGGTAAGATCTACAAAATCCCTTCTTTTTTTACTTTCACTCAACACAAAATTGTATATTTATATGGGTTGCATGGCTAATTTGTACTCGTGGAAACTACATTGCATTCAGATCTGTTATTTCTTTTATAAGAATATTTTATTTTGCAGCGATTTTATTTTGCAGTTTAAACTTAATACCTGACTTTTTTGAGTTCTTTGCCGAACTCACCTTGTTCCTACATTGTTCTCATTTTTGTGAGGGTTTTTGTTCTTTATATTACGAGTGATCAAAGGTAAAGTTGAGGATGTTGAATTGCCTGAGAAAGTGGACATTCTGATTTCTGGGGCTATATGATTCAGAAGGGTGTTCTCAAATGACCATGATGTAACTTCTGCAGTGTTAACAAGGTATGATTATGAAACAATTTGATTCAAGTGATTGAATTTGGTAATTTACCTCATGAACTGTGAATCCCACTGTGGATGGAGCATATCACTAAAAATCCACTTACCAAAAGCAATTCTAACCATCCAATTAATTGCTATCAAATGGATGGTTCAAAGTAAAATAGTGAGTGGCTCATATTTGAAGAGAGAAAAAATCATATGGTTAAACTTATTTTCTCACTGCACTTTTTCTTTGAATTCAAATTACAAACATTTATAATAGATGTTTATGATAGATTATTCTCATTTCTGGAGTCAATGAAGTATACTTCTATAATATCAATCCACTGCGACTGATATATTGAGTTTATAATCATCACAGTGGGAGGAGCTTCAAGGTGGGTTTGAGCAATTGGATTTACAGCATGTGTTCATATTTGGCAGGTGATTCATCTAGCACTGAATGTTTTAGCTAATCTTATTTACCCTCCTCCTTCGATCAACACTAAATGATTACAGACCATTATATCTTTTGATGATCTTAGTTAATGCAGCTTACTCAGTCATGAATTAAAGTTTTTATGTATAGTTTTTCTAACAGTATGTTGCTGTAAATAGGAGGTTGAGGTAGATCATCTCCATCCTCTCAAGTGACCAGCCTCCCTGCCCTTAGCTGTATTTATACAGCACGGCTGATAAGGTCATTCCTGCTAATGAAAACGCTAATGATCTTGATATTCACCAGTTGGGTATGTGTGTGGTTCATCACCCCCACTAGAATCTGGAAAAAATAATGGTGTGTAGCTGAAGATGATGCCAAATTCACCTTCTTCGGATACTCCGGTTCTTAAATTCTCACTGTAGTTACTTCTTCTTTCACATGCCTTCTTTGAATGGAATTCCAGCAGCACTTTGAGATTCTCCTTTATTAATCCTCCTAATTATCAATATTTCTCTGATTTATAAGGCCTTAATTTCAGTGTATACTCCTTTCCTATCCTTGCTTTAGCAATCTTGGGTTTCATTTACTTGCATCTAAATGCCACGGATCGAACGAGCTGGTATGTTTCTCTGTTGCATTATTAACAAAAAAAAAATCATGATGACTGTCAAACTGCATTTCATCCTACTTGTGCTAAATGTGTTGGCCTGCACATGGATGTGAAGACTGGTGGAGGCAAGTTTTTTTAGCACAAGGCTTATTATAAAAAGCATAACTTGGATCAAAAAAAGAAGGTCATATCAATTGCTTTTGAAGAATGAATATCTTATGATGCATTGTCTTTCATTGGATAAAAGTCTTATGTTGCAATGCATAAGTTTATTTCTCCTACCTCATCTTGGTTTTTATCAATTTCTACAGGCTGAGAGTCTGCAACATGGATCTCAGGGTCCACCAAGCACAATGGCACCAGTGATGACAGGTGCGACCATGACTTTGTATTATTTGTGGAACCTAATGTTGTGTAACAGTTTGATTGAGTTAAACTTTAAATAGACTGTTGTTAACTGTTTTGTTGGTATTGTGGCTTTCATGATTGATTGTTTCATGAGTGGATTGAATGAATGGATTAGTAGTTTAAATAAATATTTAAAAAAATAAAAAAAAAAAATTTTAGCCTCAATTTGTAACTAAGGCTTGAATTTAGCCTCGGTTGTTGATAACCAAGGCTGAAATTCCCGTGGCTAAAGGCTTTAGCCTCAGTTGTTGAGAACTGAGGTTAAAAATAGATTTAGCTTCGGTCGGAGGCAATTGAGGCTAAAATTTAGATTTAGTCTCAGTTGAAAACAATGGAGGCTAAAATTTTGATTTAGCCTCATTTCGAGAAAATTGAAGCTAAAAAGGTTTTTAGCCTCACTTGAAGAATCGAGGCTATAAAAGTCATTTTAGCCTCGGTTGCTAAAACTGAGGCTAAAGCCTTTAGCCACAGGGCTTTCAACCTCGGTTTGGATAACTGAGGCTAAAGGCTTTAGCCTCAGTTTTTAACCTTTTTAGCCACAGTTTTGAACCGAGGCTAAAACCCCCTTTTCTTGTAGTGTGTAGGGCATGTGCATAACTAGTGCACACCCGCACCCCACCAAAACTCCCAGCCCGGTCAACAAGGTCTGAATCGAGCTGAGAAAGGGAACTCCTTTTACATTTCTCCCATGCGTAATAGATGCACGGACAACGTCCGTCTGAGACAAACATGGCCCACCATTCAAGTTTATAGTGAAGATTTGAATTGTCCATTTCATGCAAAATACGATTTTGACTAGGACCACATGATCCACGCGCCCCTATGCACATGTGCATGTACACAAACGAAGGCTTAATTGGGAGTGCGAATGTGATTACTCGATGGAGAAATGGAATTTCCTCTCCATTCTTCGCTATCACGCTGGCAATCTAAGTAGGCCATTCTCCGAAAATCTTGACCATCCCTCCAATGCCAATCCTTACCCTTCGCCCAACACTGAAAAAGGAGGAGCGACCTGCCAATGGAAGAAAAATGATGGGAGTTTTTCCTTTTTGGGAGAACGTCATTGGCTTGATCCAAGCCATACACCCGAGCTTCACCAAACAATCTTGGTCACTCGAGGTAGGGCAGCCCCACAACTAGCCGTCAGGGCAACCAACTTTTCATGAGAATCTCCCTGCGTGAGAAAATATCCACAGCAGAGGAAATCTCACAAGATGTAGGACACTTACGAATTTCGAAGGAAATGGAGGGCCCCACAATGGAGGTCGCATCCAGTCTATCTACAAGGTGCAGATCCAGTTGGTAGGCCCTAGATAAAAATTCACCATTGAAGGTGGTGTCATCTTCTATATCAAACTGAAAAACCCACCATGATGGTGTGGGGCCCATTTTCTTATCTGAAATGCCCATTTGGTGGCCCATGACAGTGGGAATACATCCTACACGTTGGATCAGCGCCATGCGACAGAGTCAACCCTCCTATCTGAGCCAGTGCAACACAATAGGGTGGCCACTGATGAAATCCAAAAACCTAACCCTAAGCCTATAAATATGCAACATTTTCCTAGGGATTGCAGCCAAGATTTCAAGGGATAGAGAGAGAAAGAAGGAAATAAAATGAGAGAGGGAGAGAGATCAGGTGAGAATAGGTAAGAGAGTATGGGCGTTGTCGCTACACTGCTGCCCTGCTGTGCCAAGTCAACACAGTCGACCCGAACCGGGCTCACTTAAGGCGAGCTAGGGGGCCTGTACTATGAAAAGAAATAAAGAAAGAGAAGGTGAGGGAAGAGAAGGAGAGTGCGGGTTGCAGTGTCGCACTGCACCAGATCGTCCGAGTCACCTCGACTTAGGGTGAGTCTACACGAGTCCGTGGGTGTCTGGGTCATTTCAAGAGAGTGAGAAGATCCAGAGAGGAAGGTAGAGTGAGGAGGAAAAAATGGAGAGGCAGCAATGTCAGGTCGCTGCTAAGTTCGATCGAACAGTTCCACCATGCTTGGTCACGAGTCAGGCTCGAGTTCACCCATGCGCAATTGAGTTGCCGAGACCAGGCCTCGCTTAGAGCTAGTCAATGACTTAGTGCAGATCGAGTGGGGGGTTGTTACTCTTGACCTGACCCACTTGACCATTAGCGGCCGAGTTTAGATTGTTGCAGGCATGTCAAGTTGACACATTCCAACACCAATTAGTGCTAACCCGACATCAAGTTGAGTCCCTGGCCATGGTAGGCGCTAGACCCAATTGTGGCTCGCCCAGGCCATCACCATCTTACCTAATAGCTTATGCTTACGATTCGTGATCACTTGCGATAGTTATTGAATCTTATGATCAACATTTATCTTGCATGCAAACATATATGTTGTATCTGTACATCTTCTCATGGTTATGGATTGCTTATGGGTCGCTTATGGAATTTAAATTGCTACATCTATTAGTGGGAATTAAGCCCCCTCTTATATATGTACATCTAGACTTAGGATATAACTTGATTGAATGTGTTTGTAATGGACCCTCGACTTAGAGGCTACCTTGAATGGTGAAAATTGATGTGGGTTTACCATCCATGGGTTATTGTGCCTACATGACTTTTGGGTATAAACTCTTTACCGCTCTGATTTAAAATTTCCCTATGTGACCTCTTTATCACTTCGATTTGGCATTTACCTCATGAGACCTTTTATCGCTTCAATTTAATATTTGTCCTATGTGGCCTTCTGATCACTTTGATTTGATATTTTCCATATGTGGCTTTGATGATTCATTCACATATAACCATGCGATGGTAAGTTCCACTTGTTGAACTATAAATGGCCACTAGTCGAGGAGGTGACCATTAAACATCCTAATATTCGAGTCTCATGAGCCGGAGATGGTGGTATGGGACACTATGCCTGAGTTGTTGGCTTATGTTGGGTGATAAACCCTCCATAGTGTCCATTGAACTTTCTTAAATTGGCTGGTTAAAATTAGAGTAATAACGATTAGGTTAATTATGCATTCATAGCATACGGGTGATGAGGGGTGGCTAATTATAGATGTTATAGCATGTGCCCTTAGCATGGTATAGTTTCTCTAGCTCCCAGACCATCGAATATCGACCCACTTCTTGTTAGTTTGGCTCTATGCAGGTACGGGATGTACTTTCATTGGTGATTGACCACATGCATGGGTTTCGCCCAAAAGCCAACTGGATGAGCATCCCTAATTGATGTGCACTCATTTATCCATACATTTAAATAAGACTGCATTGTGTAATGTTTTGATTGCCTTATTGTTTACAAATTATGCTTAACTAATGCAACGGTGTGTAATCTTGAGGGGAATTCACACTAAGCTAGTCACTCATTCATCGTATACGTAACCATATAGACAATGCAGGTTTAGACGAGAGCATTTAGGAAGCAGGCCCAGATGCCAACTTTGCAGGGTTGGAGGAAGGATTTTATGAAGAGGAGTCGTGCCACGAGACAGCGGAATATTCTGGACTTAACCAATAGTTGTATTTACTTCCTTTCTAGTTTTGACTTTTGAACATTTGAGGCTTATGAGTTTTGTACTAAAAGCCCCCGGTTGAGTGCGCTAGGATCTTGCTACATTTTGCAATGTGACAATTCATCACGTATGGTTTTATCCCTTGCACATTAATTATTATAAATTGTTATATACATGTTTAGTTAACACTCAGGTTTTTATTTTTTATTTTTGGAAACGATTTGTATACTCGAGTTTCGAAAACCGGGGCATTACAATATGTCATCCTTAATTTATAATAACCTAAAGCATAAGATCAAAGTATTTAAAAAATAACATCATCCTACTATTCCAATAGGTAAATTTACACCCATCAAAATAAGAAGATCGTGAGATGCCACTTCCCTCAATGGCAGACATGATTCTAAAGGCCCTATGGATTTTCTTTTGACGGTTAAGACATTAAAGAGCAACTTGCTCTAATACCAATTGAAATTCTATAGATTATCTAACATGATACCACAGATCACGGAACCTAGCAGAACTTAGAATTATGACTATATCTTAGAGAGGGTAGGGGGTGAGTAGTACCACTTAAAATTATATATCAATTAATTCAAATAAGTGTGTCATATATCATAGACAAAGGAAGATACAAATATATGAGCACAATAATCTATATGGGTGAGATAGATATCTAGTGTGTACAAGTGCTATTAGTTAAGCTCCTAGCTTACAATCTAGTCATGCATTCTTATACAATAATTTAATTCACAAGCATAGTTAGAATAACATACACTAATCAATTGTAAACACAAGGATATATTATAGTTTTGCTAATTGCCTACTCCATTCTCAGCGGACGCACTCAACCTTAAGTGTACCAAATTTTACTAACTTATTTAGTTTTTAATAGGTTCACCAAAAGCCTTTATAATGTTTTTTAATATGTTCACCATAAACCTGGACATATAGACCCATGCTAGTGGTGGTCTGAAATAAAAACCTATACGTACACACTCGTATTGGTGGAATATGTATACACCCATGTTAGTGGAATACGTATACACCCATATCGGTAGCTCCCTCAGAGACTTAATTGGTTTTATATATACGCTCACCAATAACTTATGCAGTCCTACATAAGAACCTACACGTACGCACACGTGTTGGTTGAACATGTACATACAAGTGTCGGTGACAGTTCTGCATAAGAACTTACTCGGGTTTGGGTTTCAAACTTTATACTCAATTCTATACAAGAAAGAGTTATATGATTGATTCAAATATAAACTCTTACTTGTTTGATTGAGCCCTGTTGACGTTATTCGCCATTGTTTCAACGCTCCTCTTCCTAGCACGGGTGACAAGTGCATGGGTGTGCCAGAACTAGGGTTGTGGTTCTAATTCAAATTGAACAACAATGACCTCGAGTGTCAAAGTAGGTAGGCATTGGGTATGACTGAATGTGAGGAGATCAGTCGCCTATTCGGCAACTTGCTCAAAGTGTAAATATGAATCAGGCGATGGTAAGAGGGTAGCGTTCTTCCTTTGATGATTGGTTCCTCTTTGCCTTCCGTACGAAAGGACTTTTTTTAATGCACGGAGAGTGGAATATGAAGTGATAATCGAAAGTTCGAACACTAAATAACAATCAATTACTGGATTTATGCTACGAATTATACTAAGGAAAGCAAGTAAATGCAATAAGTAAATGATTACTCTAAAGGAAATGAATTACTTGATAAGAGCTGCGATTACACTAAGGAATGTAAATTTGATAGCATAATTAAAAGATGATTGAAGATAATTGGTTTGTTTAGGTTGGTGTGAGACATTGTTTCCCATTGACATCCTATTATATTTATATCTTTAATCCAGGCATTATGGATCCTTCTCACGATCTAACGGTTATCATAACCATTTTTCCCATGCTCTGCTTCCTACTTCTAGATTCTTCCAATGATCTGGTCTTTCTTGGGTCTTTAACCCCTTGTTCGGCATTCATAGTGACTCGACTGCTTACCAATTACTCGTTCGGTTGCTTGAATTCAGTCATGCCTTACTAACTACATGTCGTATGCAAGGCATGTGATGGCAATCTCCTGAAACTCAGTCGCTCATTTTTGTTATAATCTTTCGACTGCTAACCATATAAATGTGTAACCTGCAAAAAATCGACCGAGATAGGATCCAGTTGAATAGGGTACAAATAGACGTACCTTCTTGAGATGCTTGATAAATTCTTCTCTACATTTGAATCAGCTTCTCTTTTGTTCCCTCGAACTTTGATGTTGATTTTCTTCGGCTTCAAATTATCGGCTATCTTGAGGATGCACATCCATCATCGCAATCCAATATAGTTTACAAATATAAAACAAGGAAAATACAATATATACTTCACATGTGAATCTTGATTAATGCATGAATGCATATTAACCTAGGTATGCACATCCACCTGATATTGTGCGTGAAACTCACGATGTAAGTGAACTACTAGACAATGATCTAAATATCAACACCACCCAACGAGTTTTAAAAGTGAACGCAAAATAAGGGCTCGTCACCAGTACTACTTAAGGCACTAAACATGTCACAAAGTGATGGCAAAATCATAAACCATCATGCTATTAAGTTTATAAATAGTATGACTAAGTTTCAAGGTATAGTATAATAAAGTATATTCTCAGCCAAAAAACACATAGTATTCTCATGAATAGTTTTCCATACAAGTCCTCCATAAGAACCGTGTTTCAAAATTAGTCCTTGATGTAGGAAGTCATGTTACCCATCCCAAGCTATACAAATCAGATTATAAGCATCACCAATTTATTCCTTAGTATGGATTGTTTAAAGTTATCCATCATGTAGGCATCAATGCACATAAATGAACAATAAAGCATGGTTTAAATTAAAGTACATTTTAAATTATTTATAATTAAAATATAAACATGTTTAGGGTTTTAAAATCATGTAAAGGATAATAAACATGTGAATTAAACATGTTATATAAGAAATTAAACTAAGAGTAACAATTTCAATAAACTATAACCATTCTTTGAATTCTGACGGAAAGGTTGAAGGGACATTCTCACCTCTTGAGTTGGATCACCTTCTAATGTTGTTAGAATCATGCGTACGTGCCTTAGGATTAAGCTCTACCATGAATTATGAATTTTAAACAATTAGATCAAAGTATTACACATTTTGTTCTGATAGGATCAAAGCCTTGGGTTTTGACCGTGTATGTTTAAAATTTTGATATATGGTCCAAATCTTGGTTTTTATTTAAGGGATGTCAATTCTCATGTCACAATAAAAAATAGAAATGGAAAGAAAGAATCTAATTTTCATGATAATTTGATGAGGAAACAAATTGTTTATACATGAGTGTTACAAGAATGGGGAGTAAGAAAGACAGAATGGATTTAGGGGAAGAAGCCTGAAGTGGGGTCCACTAAATAGATTACTTCTATATAGTTTTGAGAGGTATGAAGGGTGCTATACTGTAATAACCCTAGTTTATTTAGTCAATTATACGCACTTGTACATATAAAACTACTTCACGAGGAAAGTAGTTAATGCTTAGAAACACCGTAAAATAGATTATCATCATCTACATTTATTATAAAAGTGCTGAATTTTCTGGAAGAAATTCTTTCAAAGGGGTGTAGACTATAACACCCCGAACATTTTAATCCTTGACTATTGAATCTTCGGATGTTACTATGAAAATCTTATTTAGTATATATGTGTATGAGAATACACAACCTAGACTATACATCATTGTTTGATAATTCACAATTCACCCATTTTAATCATCTGATCATGAAATATGATAACCAACAACGTACCCATGAAGTTTAAGATCAATTTGCCTTTGATTGACTCTTGATTTTGTAGGTTTACATCACTAATGAGTGTTCAAATCACAATTTAAATATGCTGGTTGAGAAATGTGATATCACACCTAAGCACTTCAAATCGATCTAATTATAAAGATGAACCAATCTCTCAATTTTTATCATACACCGACGTGTACAATCCTTCAACTAAATCATGAATTTAGACCATTTATAGAATTGACCTCAATATCAAACTATACACTTAATCTTTAAACGATCCAATAGTGAGAAGACTCTTTATAGATAGTTAAAGCTATCCAACCGTTAACTTTTTATCTGGACCATCATAACACTATGATATTGACCCGAGATGTGATTTAAGACTTTGGAACCAATCACAAACAAATCTAAAATTTCGATCATTGTCCTAATATATAAATGATAATTTTATACTATTAAAATTAAATTCTAATGGGTAAAAATATACCATTGATTGCCTTAAGTATTCCAGTGTATATGTTCAAACCAGATACCAAACCCCAGACAAGAATATTTATAGGAACCCAATCATGATGAAATTTCACGCAACCCTTAGTTAGCCCAATTGACTCATACATTATCAAATTTGGGACCTAAATTACAAGAACCATCGTTCATCAGATTTTACATCAAAATAATTTGATGACCGACCCATAAATTAGATGAACACCATCATTACAATCCATATTTGATCCCCGACGAATCAATCGGTTTACATTGAACATAAGGTTAAATCTAGACTAATTTTTAGAGTCATCAGATAGGTGAGAAAAATTCTAGGCATCCCATGATTTTTAAGACAAAAAATGAATGGTAAATGCATGTACATTAAGCTCTATGCACCTTCACATTAAAATATCATAATCAGACAATTAATTTAGGAAACCATACATACACCCTCACCTAGGCATCTCGAGGAATCTCGAGGACCGTTAATCTATAAATTGAGAATAATCCAACAATTTGATTTTAAGACTAACTACTGAAACTTGAGAATGACCCTTGCTATGCAAATAAAGTCGATCGTGATGATATACACTAACCAAAATAGGATCTACATTGAATCACAACGATGTACACTGAATTACAATGATCCACGCTAACGTCGAGATTATCCGCAACAAACTATGAGTGAAAACCTTCATAACCTAAAAAATCACAAGAAATATCGAGATCAAGATTCAATTTAGATCATTTATTGGTTTTGAGAGAATCTTTGGATCCAAGTTGGAATATAAAGAAGTCAAAATCAACCAATCAGAGGCAACGAAATTCTAGCATTCAACACAATTCAACAAGATTCTCCAAATAAAGTTGCACGAGGGGTGAAAATGAATCATTGAGATTGTTTTAATATA
The DNA here is from genome assembly GCF_029962835.1 of Magnolia sinica. Classification (NCBI taxonomy): domain Eukaryota; kingdom Viridiplantae; phylum Streptophyta; class Magnoliopsida; order Magnoliales; family Magnoliaceae; genus Magnolia; species Magnolia sinica. Next base: position 81,928,583 of record NC_080576.1, on the reverse strand, counting down.
CTTCACATGCATCATGTGCGAGCTATTTTTCAAAATGAGAAAATTGGGAAAGACAACTATTTGCGCACGAGAAGGGAAACTCGGCATTCCCATTTTCTTGACCAGGTGATACACATTAAAATCGTCATACCTATTCTTTATATATGTGGAACTCAATGGCACTATGGAAAAACTGCGAAAAAAGGATGGTCCAAAACCGTCTCAAATGACCAAAAAGGACGGTCATGGACCGTTTCATGGGCCGTCAAATTTTGACGTGTCATATTACTTAAAGGACAGTCAAAAACCGTCATTCGTATGGACGAAAAAAGGACGGTTGTGGACTATCCTTAAAAAGGAAGGTCATGGACCGTATCATGGGCCGTCAAATTTTGACGTGTTATATTACTTGAAGGACAGTCGAAAACCGTCTCTGATGAGCCTTCAAAGGACGACCATGGACCATCCTTTAGAAGGACGGTCATAGATCGTCCTTTAAAAGGACTGTCATGGACCGTCTCTTATGAGCCTTCAAAGGACGGCCATGGAAAGGACTGTCATGGACCGTCTCTTATGAGCCTTTAAAGGACGGCCATAGACCGTCCTTAAAAAGGACTGTCATGGATAGTCCTTTATGAGCCTTCAAAGCTGAGAAGGTCAACATACACCTGTTACAATATATTTCATCATATTCTTCCTGATATACACCTGTTATATAATATATTTCATCATATTCACATTCACATCCATCTAAAGCGAAACTACATAAATCCAACATAAACTACATTCATCATATTCTTCCTAATACACACCTGTTATATAATATATTTCATTATATTCACATTCACATCCATCTAAAGCGAAACTACATAAATCCAACATAAACTACATTCATCCAAACATAAACTACATCCATCCAAACACAAACAATCTTATCCACATTACATTCATCCACACATAAATACATATAAGTTTAACATCATAAATAAATAAAAAATGAAAAAAATCAGCAACAATTTCTTTTGTGTCTTTCATCTAAAAAAATATATATTAAACCAACAAAACATTATAATTCAGAATCATGAAGAATTGCATAAACTTCTTCCAAAAAAGTGAGCACTTTTTAAAATAAAACTGATCATTAAAATAAAACTAATGCAAGCAAATAATGCAAAAAAGTGTTTTAATTCAAGTTAATAGAAACAACAACAAAAATTAAAGCTTTATAAAAAGGGGCATGTGTTAAAAGGGATACATTCTTATTTCTTGCCATGTGATTAGGCTACAATTCAAGTTAATAGAAACAACAACAAAAATTAAAGCTTTTTATAAAGGGGCATGTGTTAAAAGGGATACATTCTTGTTTCTTGCCATGTGATTGCACTACATTATTGCAGCAATTGGGTTCGGGTTCGGGATCGGGTTTAGGTTTGGATTTTCAAGTTTAGGTTTAGGTTTAGGTTAGGGAGTTGAGATTAGGATTAGGTGTATGTCTAGGTTTAGGGATTTGAGAATACATTTAGGCTTTAGGTTTAGGTTTAGGTTTAGGTTTTAGGGTTTAGGTTATAAGTTTAGGTTTAGGTTTAGGATTAGGTTTTAGGTTATAAGTTATAAGTTTAGGTTATAGGTTAAGGTTTAGGTTATAGGTTTTGGTTTAGGTTTAGGTCAAGGTTTAGGTTTAGGTTTTTGGTTTAGGTTAAGGTTTAGGTTTTAGTTATAGGTTATAGTATATAAGTTATAGCTTTAGGGAATTGAGAATAGGTTAAGGTTAAGGTTTAGGTTTAGGAAATCGGGTCCAGGTTCGGGATCGGGTTTAGGTTTGGGTTTTCAAGTTTAGGTTTAATTTTAGGTTAGGTAGTTGAGATTAAAATTATGTGTAGGTTTAGGTTTAAGGATTTGAGAATACATTTCGGTTTTAGGTTTAGGTTATAAGTGCAGGTAATAGGTTTAGGTTTAGGTTAGGTTATAGGTTAAGGTTTAGGGAATTGAGAATAGGTTAAGGTTTAGGTTTAGGAAATCAGGTTCGGGTTCGGGATCGGGTTTAGGTTTAGGTTTTCAAGTTTAGGTTTAGGTTTAGGTGAGCGACTTGAGATTAAGATTAGGTGTAAGTTTAGGTTTAGGGATTTGAGAATACATTTAGGTTTTAGGTTTAGGTTTAGGTTATAGGTTATAGGTTTAGGTTAAGGTTAAGGTTAAGGTTTAGGTTTATGTTATAAGCTATAGGTTTAGGGAATTGAGAATAGATTAATGTTTAAGTTTAGGAAATCGGGTTTAGGTTCGGGATCGGGTTTAGGTTTGGGTTTTCGAGTTTAGGTTTAGGTTTAGGTTAGGGAGTTGAGATTAGGATTAGGTGTAGGTTTAGGTTTAGGGATTTGAGAATACATTTAGGTTATAGGTTTAGGTTTAGGTTATAGGTTATAGGTTATAGGTTTAGGTTTAGGTTTAGATTAAGGTATAGGTTTAGGTTTCGGTTTAGGTTATAAGCTATAGGATTAGGGAATTGAGAATAGGTTAAGGTTTAGGTTTAGGAAATCGAGTTCGGGTTCGGGATTGGGTTTAGGTTTGGGTTTTCAACTTTAGGTTTAGGTTTAGGTTAGGGAGTTGAGATTAGGATGAGGTATAGGTTTAGGTTTAGGGATTTGAGAATACATTAAGTTTTAGGTTTAGGTTTAGGTTATAGGTTATAGGTTTAGGTTTAGGTTAAGGTTTAGGTTATAGGTTATAGGTTAAGGAATTGAGAATACATTAAGGTTGTTTAGGAAATCGGGTTCGGGTTCGAGATCGGGTTTAGGTTTGGGTTTTCAAGTTTAGGTTTAGGTTTAGGTTAGGGAGTTGAGATTAGGATTAAGTGTAGGTTTAGGTTTAGGGATTTGAGAATACATTTAGGTTTTAGGTTTATGTTTAGGTTATAGGTTATAGGTTTAGGTTTAGGTTAAAGTATAGGTTTAGGTTTCGGTTTAGGTTATAAGCTATAGGTTTAGGGAATTGAGAATAGGTTAAGGTTTAGGTTTAGGAAATCAGGTTCGGGTTCGGGATCGGGTTTAGGTTTTGGTTTTCAAGTTTAGGTTTAGGTTTAGGTTAGGGAGTTGAGATTAGGATTAGGTGTAGGTTTAGGTTTAGGGATTTGAGAATACATTTAGGTTTTATGTTTAGGTTTAGGTTATAGGTTACGAGTTTAGGTTTCGGTTTAGGTTAAGCTTTAGGTTATAAGATATAGGCTTAGGGAATTGAGAAAAGGTTAAGGTTTAGGTTTAGGAAATCGGGTTCGGATTCGGGATCGGGTTTAGGTTTGGGTTTTCAAGTTTAAATTTAGGTTTAGGTTAGGGAGTTGAGATTAGGATTAGGTGTAGGTTTAGGTTTAAGGATTTGAGAATACATTTAGCTTTTAGGTTTAGGTTATAGGTTACAGGTTTAGTTTTAGGTTTAGGTTAAGGTTTAGGTTTAGGCTTAGGTTTAGGTTATAAGATATAAGTTTAGGGAATTGAGAATAAGTTATGGTTTAGGTTTAGGAAATCGGGTTCAGGTTCGGGATCGGGTTTAGGTTTGGGTTTTCAATTAGGTTTAGGTTAGGGAGTTGAGATTAGGATTAGGTGTAGGTTTAGGTTTAAGGATTTGAGAATACACTTAGGTTTTAGGTTTAGGTTTAGGTTTAGGTTATAAGTGCAGGTTATAGATTTAGGTTTAGGTTAGGTTATAGGTTAAGGTTTAGGGATTTGAGAATAGGTTAAGGTTTAGGTTTTGGAAATCGGGTTCAGGTTCAGGATCGGGTTTAGGTTTGGGTTTTCAAGTTTAGGTTTAGGTTTAGGTTAGGGAGTTGAGATTAGGATTAGGTGTAGGTTTAGGTTTAGGGATTTGAGAATACATTTAGGTTTTAGGTTTAGGTTTAGGTTTAGGTTTTGGTTTAGGTTATAAGCGATAGGTTTAGGGAATTGAGAATAGGTTAAGGTTTAGGTTTAGGTTTAGGAAATCGGGTTCGGGATCGGGTTTAGGTTTGGGTTTTCAAGTTTGGGTTTAGGTTTAGGTTAGGGAGTTGAGATTAAGATTAGGTGTAGGTTTAGGTTTAGGGATTTGAGAATAGGTTTAGGTTCAGGTTTAGGTTTAGGTTTAGGTTAAGGTTATATGTTAAGGTTAAGGTTATAGGTTTAGGTTTAGGTTAAGGTTATAGGTTTAGGTTTAGGTTAGGTTATAGGTTTTTGGTTAAGGTTTAGGTTATAGTTGTAGGTTTTGGGATTTGAGAATAGGTTCAGGTTATAAGTATAGGTTTAGTTTAGGTTATAGGTTAAGGTTTAGGTTTAGGAAATCGGGTTCGGGTTCGGGTTCGGGTTGAGGTTTGGGTTTTCAAGTTTAGGTTTAGGTTTAGGTTAGGGAGTTGAGATTAGTATTAGGTGTAGGTTTAGGTTTAGGGATTTGAGAATACATTTTATATTTAGGTTATAGGTTAAGGTTTAGGGAATCGAGAATAGGTTAAAGTTTAGGTCTAAGAAATCGGGTTCGGGTTCAGGATCGGGTTTAGGTTTGGGTTTCAAGTTTAGGTTTAGGTTTAGGTTAAGGAGTTGAGATTAGAATTAGGTGTAGGTTTAGGTTTAGGGATTTGAGAATACATTTAGGTTTTAGGTTTAGGTTTAGATTAAGGTATAGGTTTAGGTTTCGGTTTAGGTTATAAGCTATAGGTTTAGGGAATTGAGAATAGGTTAAGGTTTAGGTTTAGGAAATCGGGTTCGGGTTCGAGATCGGGTTTAGGCTTGGGTTTTCAAGTTTTGGTTTAGGTTTAGGTTAGGGAGTTGAAATAAGGATTAGGTGTAGGTTTAGGTTTAGGGATTTCAGAATACATTAAGGTTTAGGTTTAAGTTTAGGGATTTGAGAATAGGTTTAGGTTTAGGTTAAGGTTATATGTTAAGGTTAAGGTTATTGGTTTAGGTTTAGGTTTAAGTTAAGGTTATAGGTTTAGGTTTAGGTTAGGTTATAGGTTTTTGGTTAAGGTTTAGGTTATAGTTATAGGTTTTGGGATTTGAGAATAGGTTTAGGTTATAAGTATAGGTTTAGGTTAGGTTATAGGTTAAGGTTTAGGGAATTGAGTTTAGGTTATAGGTTCAGGTTATAGGTTATAGGTTATAGGTTTTGGGATTTGAGAATAGGTTTAGGTTATAAGTATAGGTTTAGGTTAAGTTATAGGTTAAGGTTTAGGTTTAGGAAATCAGACTCGGGTTATAGGTTATAGGTTATAGGTTATTTTTTAGGTTATGGGTTTTGGGATTTGAGAATAGGTTTAGGTTATAAGTATAGGTTTAGGTTAGGTTGTAGGTTAAAGTTTAGGGAATTGAGTTTAGGTTATAGGTTTAGGTTATAGTTTATAGGTTTAGGTTATAGGTTTAGGTTGTAGTTATAGGTTTTGGGATTTGAGAATAGGTTTAGGTTATAGGTTAAGGGTGTGGATCCCTTGCTAAAGTACAGATATAAACACGTTTATGCTAGCTCAATTAGGCCAGGCCCTTCCATTAGTTGACATAGGTAATGGAGCTTCATCATAGTCATAAGGTTCCCATCTTTAGGGACCCCCACTTAACATCCGGATAGCTCTAGCGCACATCCGGTTTGCTCCATCAATTTTGAGTAAATACATAAACATATGGCCTGTCCAAATGGTCAAGCCACTCCAATTTGTCCATATAAATGGAGACTTCATCAATAGGTCATAACGAATGGCTCTACCTTCCAAGGACCCCACTCAACATCCGGATAGGTTCGACGCACATCCGGTCTGCTTCCATCAATTTTGAGATTATACATTTAAAAAATAATATAATTATATCTAAAAGTATCTAATACCTGAGGAAGGCCTCCCATATTCATATTGTTGTTACTGATCCCTTTGTCTATAAGCCACAATCAACCATACACTTTCTATTGCTATCTAGTACTGGATAACCAACCCAAATATAACGAGAAACAATATACAGGACATAAGAAAAATGAGATTTACTGTACACATCATTAAATGTTTCCTTAAAGGAAGTACATATTATATCTTACATATGGATGAAGATCATATTTTGGATGGCTGGTGGTTCAAAGGAGAAAAAGATTGATACTCTGGTAGATTAACGGCTGCCTACGTACCCAAAAGTTGGATTGGGATCAAGCCACTACATAGTTCTTTTTAATTAACCAAGTTACTAAAGGTCATAAATTTCATAGTGATCATATGGCTGCTCCTATGTGAAGATATTTTGGTCATTACATAAACGTTCCTTTTATCCACAATCAATGCATATATCAGCACCCGAGGAAAACAACAAGTCAACTAGTCAAAATGGAGGGACTATCAGTCGAATGTAAATGTATACCAGTCCTATGAGAGGGTTTATTATTCCCAAAAGATAGGACCTACTAATCCAAATGGAGGCTCTACCACTCCATAGGTAGAATCTACTAGTTCAAAATACAGGGTCTAAACGTCCACAAAGAAGATGTACGCCCTACCAGTCTATAAAAGGGTTTTCGACCAATCTAAAACCTTAAGTATGTTTCGTGGTTGAGGGTATGTAAACTACCAACTTAAAAAACTACCTGTAAGAATAAAATCTGATGCTTTCTTCGATAACTGAACCATAATCACAGCTAGAATTCTTAATAGAATAACACATTCCCAAAATCATATTCACTTTTCATCTGAATACATGCCCCCGAAATTAAGATCCAAGACGCAACCCAAGATGAACACTTTTTGTGCAAAGAGAGGGATTTAAAGGAAGATGATTTCGTACTACATGTATCATGTAAATTTATTTATTTTTACACACCCACACCCACACTACACTCACACCCACTCACAAGTCACACCACACACACCCACTCACACCACATGGGCACTCAATCCCATGGTCTCAGTGTTGAAGTAGAGTCTATCTACCACTTAACCATGGACCTGGACCCAGTTTAGTTAAAAACAAGCACATCCATCCTGGTGGTTGTTAATAGTCCAATCGTTGAAAAAACAAATCATGTGATTCGAATGCACTTGATTGAAACCCAATTTACATTTAGAAGATGATGGTCACTTGGAAGCCATTGCTCAGCTCATGTCAAAACATGAGCCCAAAAATGAGGTAGATCAAAAGCTCAAGCTGGACACACCACAAGAGGTTTAGGTTTAGGTTTAGGGAATTGAGTTTAGGTTATAGGTTATAGGTTTTTGGTTAAGGTTTAGGTTATAGGTTATAGGTTTTTGGTTAAGGTTTAGGTTATAGTTATAGGTTTTGGGATTTGAGAATAGGTTTAGGTTATAAGTATAGGTTTAGGTTAGGTTATAGGTTAAGGTTTAGGGAATTGAGTTTAGGTTATAAGTTCAGGTTATAGGTTATAGGTTATAGGTTTAGGTTAAGGTTATAGGTTTTGGGATTTGAGAATAGGTTTAGGTTATAAGTATAGGTTTAGGTTAGGTTGTAGGTTAGAGTTTAGGGAATTGAGTTTAGGTTATAGGTTTAGGTTATAGGTTATAGGTTTAGGTTAAGGTTTAGGTTTAGGTTATAGGTTTTGGGATTCGAGAATAGGTTTAAGTTATAAGTATAGGTTTAGGTTAGGTTGTAGGTTAGTGTTTAGGGAATTAAGTTTAGGTTATAGGTTATAGGTTTAGGTTTAGTTCGGGTTCGGGTTCGGGATCGGGTTTAGGTTTGGGTTTTCAAGTTTAGGTTTAGGTTTAGGTTAAAGAGTTGAGATTAGGATTAGGTGTAGGTTTAGGTTTAGGGATTTGGGAATACATTTAGGTTTTAGGTTAAGATTAAGATTATAGGTTTAAGTTTGGGTTTAGGTTAAGGTTATAGGTTTAGATTATAGGTTGGTTTAGGGATTTGAGAATACATTTAGGTTATAGGTTATAGGTTTGGGGATTTGATAATACATTTAGGTTATAGGTTTAGGTTTAGGTTTAGGTTTAGGTTTAGGTTTAGGTTATTATCTACTATTAAACATAGTATTATCTACTACATACTAGTAACATACAACCAATATTGGGGCACCATACCATAAGCTACAAGAATTTCATGTCCCCCTAAACAAGGTATCCTCCATTGATAACATATATATATATATATATATATATATATATATTATAAGTTTTTTATTTTCATTTACATTCACAAATACATTCATTATCCATCCAAGAAATTGAAACATTCATCATCCTCAAACAAGTAACTAATTATCTAACTTACAAATACGATTATCAATATTCAAGCACTAATTCAGAAAATAAAATTTCAAGTTTACATTACTTTTCACATAAGTTTCCAGATAAGCTAACCTTCTCACTTTCAGTAGCCTTCTCCAAAATCTGAGATACGTTTGCCGACAGGCTACTTACTTTTCCCAGCTTTACTTGCACAGGATTGCTTAGATACTCCTTAATTACAATTAACAAAGGATAGTCATGAAGCAGATTGATGTTAATGTTGCATTGTACTCGACAAGACACTACATGAATTAAACATCCAGTGCTCAGCCAGGAGTCCAAATAACAATATAAGGAATAGTTTTGGAGCCATATTAGTCAAGGAAATGCTAAAGAAAATTCATATGGATGTTGGACTTGGAAAACAACTAGTTATTTTGTGGATTAGGTAGTTCTAGAAGATAAAAAATAAAAAAATAATAAAAATAAAAATAAACAAAGGTATCACAGTAATTCTTAAGAAGGTTAAAGAAAACAAATGTAACAAGTAAATATGAATCTTTCTTTACCTGTTGTCACCAACAAAGTCTTTATAATTTAAAATTCTACCAAGATTTAAAATTCAAAACGTTTACGGCCTACAAGCATTTAATAACCACCATTTCATGATGTATGGTTCACTTTCGATTTGGATTTGCCTTGTTTTTTCGCTCATTTTATTTAAAAATGGCTAATTTCTTTCCAATGCTACCTTAATAGATATTGTGAATGGGACATACATTGAGACAAATATAACCATCCAAATCATCTAGTTGGAAAGTTGAAGAAGTATAGATTTCGGTTTAAGATGCATTTACGTGAGAGCCCATGATTTGGATTGATATGGTTTGACTTGCGTGCTGAATGTTGAATCAGCGCATGTGGCATTTGGAAGACCCTCTCATATGTATGATCAGGAAACAATATTTGAACAACAAGAAATGGGAAATGTTGTAAAATAAGCTACGTGTGAAGTACAAACCCCCATCATACATGCAACAAACATTTACAGTGATTCAGACCATTAATATGGTGGGCTGCCTCATGTAAGACCTAAAAGAGATATTTTAACCATTAACAAGTTGCACAGTTATCATTGCTGTAGGAATATGAGAATGAGCTGATGAAGTTGTGGCATGAGCATAGTGTGCTTACCTACAGGCTTTTCTGAGTAGATATTGAAAATAGAAGAGTTTGAGAATACCCATTTAAAAGAACACAAGGACAGAGCAGATGCTGAGAGTATCCAAGCCTGTGATAAAAGAGAAACTGAAGAATCAGCCATTGCTATGCACGTTACTTTTATTCGAGAACAGTGTGAAACTAAGGTGTAGGATGAACTATTGAAATTGCAAGATGCACTTGATCATATTGGGAATCTAAAGAAATGTGAGGCCAGTCACATGAAAAGAAATGAAGAGCTTTATATGAAAATCTTGTAATTGGTTAGCGATTACATGGTTAGCATCATCCAATCAATGACATTTCTCTGTTTGTTGCCGATCCACAATGTGACCCAGAGTATGACAGTCTAGATCATGGACTGTTATGCCACATTTTCAATATCAACCCAGTGCACTGAATAAAACATTTTCCAGCTGTGCTCAACAAATTTTTATTTTTTATTTTTTAAATAACTATATAACAAAAATGGAGAATTTGGTTAAATGCCATAGAAGGACAACTAAAAGAACTGCACGCGATAGATAACAAGAATCAATCATATAACTAGTTTAGCTCCACAAAATGAAGGAAAATTAAGAATAGCCATGTGAAAATCAATGTTAGAGAATAAGGACCACATCACACCATCTACCTAATCATAATGGAGGCTTTCAATCCATGGAGTCAATTGTCAACTGCAGCAGGTATTCACCTTTACTATGTGAAATGCTGATGTTAATCTTTCATCACAGTATTTATGACTCGATGACAGGAAATTCGTTGCATTTCAAGATTGCAAATAGTAATCCACAACAAAACTGTGGGTATCTGATGGACTTGCACCAGGTCTGCCAAATAGTAGGAGAAAAAAAAAACCTCAGACAACTCCTATAGAAACTTGAAATGTTCATCAATGTAGTAAGTGTACTCTTCATTACTGATTAGTATTCTTAAGATAAGGTTTAGGAGCGTTGAGTACCATTTTAGTAACTGGTATTAACCTTGATTGGCATATTTTGTCATGGATCCAAACCGTCCAATTAGTGGACCACCTCTTGGATGACCCATAGCCCAAACAATAACACTAATTTGATGTTCATTACTCCCAATACCCACCCACTTTGGAAAGTCAAGAAAAGTTAATAGCAAAGGTCCACAAGAAAAAACAAAACAAAAAAAGGAATCAGGTTATGAACATGAAGAAGATATTATGCAACCACAACCAACCACTCGGCTCACCAGATCAGGTTTGGCATCTAAGCCCATCTCTACATCATTGCATCACCATCAAGCCATTCTACTGCATCACCATCAACCCATCTCTGCATCTTTGTTACAAAAACACCTTTAGATAGCTGAAATCCACCCAACAGCAAGCCATTCCTCTACCGGACGCCCAAATCTCTCTACTCATTCATCTCAAAATCGGTAATCTCCATTGCAACCCCTCCCCAAAAATAAATCTCTGTCGACCACTGTGTGTCAACATCCGTACCATTGTGGTTGTCAAAATACGGAGATCTATGCTTCCGGCAGTGATCATTTGATTGCCTTAGAGAGAGGGGAGAAAGAGTGGGAGGGAAAGAGATCTGGATCTTGGGGGTAGAGAGTGCACGATTTTAGGGATTTTTTGAGTTGGGGGGGTTTACAATTTTAGGGGTAGAGAGCGCGATTTTGTGAATTTTTTTATTTTGGAGGGAGAGAGAGCGATGCGGATTAGCTAATGAGGGAAGCGGATTGCATCTTACCCCCACCCGGACAATGATACATCTGGACAGGGATCTGTGGGGCCCATCGTGATGTAAAGACTTTATCTGTGCCATTCATCCCTTTTCTTAGATCACTTTAGAATATGATAAAAAAAATGAGATAGGTCCACAGCTCCAGTGTGCCACACTGAAGGAAGAAGCAATGATAATGACACCCACTGTTGAAACCTTTTTAAGGGCAACCATGATGATTTTTTTACCATCCAACCTATTCATAAGGTCGTGTAGACCTGGATGAAGTGAAAACACAAATATCAGCTTGATCCAAAACTTTTGTAGCTACAAGAAGTTTTCAACGGTGGGCATTCAATCCCCACTGTGGTCCACTTAAACATGAATTCTGCCTAATTTTTTACTTCGGACCATAAAATAATATCTGAATATGGATGAAAGGTGTGGATTAAACTATTACATCAAGGTGGGCCCCATAAATCCCTGCCTGGATGAAACATTGTTTGGGCAGGGTCGGACACAATCAACTTCCGTACACGGTGGGAAACGGATTGGCTACTCCCCCTGACACTAGCCAATGGCTGGTTGTCGGTACTCCATGGCCCCGCCATGATGTATGTGTTTCATCCATGCTGTCCATCTATTTTTACAGATCATTTCATGATGTGAGGCAAAAAATGAGATATACCTCAATCTTAAGTGGACCACATTACAGGAAATAGTGTTGAATGAGCATCGACCATTGAAAAACATTTTGGGGCCATAAAAGTTTTGGATCAAGCTGATTTTTGTTTTTCCCCTTCATCTGAGCCTGTATGACCTAATCAACCTATTGGATGTCAAATAAACAGTATAGTGGGCCTTAGGAGGATTTTAATGATGAATATCCAATCACTATTGTTTTTATGTGGTGTGGTCCACCTAAGATTTATATACCTCTCATTTTTTAGATCAAGCCATAAAATGATCAGTAAAAATGGATGAACGGATAGGATGAAACACATACATCATGATGGGGCCCACAGAGCATCGACCACCAGCCACGGGGCTGGTGTCAGGGGGAGTAGCCAATCCGTTTCCGTACGCGTTGAAACCCTTTCGGGGGTCACAAAAGTTTCAAATCAATATGAAATTTGTTTTTCCTATTCATCCAAGTATTTGGACCACACCACATGAAATGGTGTTGATTGAATATCCAATATTAAAAACTTCTCGTGATTGAGCCAAAGTATAAGGCAGATTCAAAGTTCGAGTGGACCTAATCACAAAAAACAGTGGAGATTGAATGCCTACCATTAAAATCTTACTTTGGGCTGTAGAAGTTTTCAACCAAGCTAATATATATGTTTTCCCTTATTCCATGTCTGTATTAACTTATAAACAGGTTAGATCTCAAATAAACATTGTGGTGGGCCCTTTTTGTTCTTTAGACCTCAAATTATCTGTTAGCATGGATGAATGGAGTGGATAAAATAAATAAGTGGACCCCACAGAGTTTACTCTAGTAAAAGTAACGAGTAACTCACCTAAATGTAGTAGAGAAGGGTTTCCTTAAAACATTCATAATCATATATTGGGCCTGCCTAAATGTGATTCACATGTCCAACCAACTCATTATGTCTATCTCACTTGGATGAGAGATATCAGACCAAGTTTCAACTACATCCATGTCTGTATTAACTTATAAACAGATTGGATCTCAAATAAACATCATGGCAGGCCCTAAGAAGGTTTCAATAGTGGGTGTCACTATCCCACTCTTTTCTGTGGGTCCACTTGAACTTTAGATCTGCCCTGTCAATCAGATACACCATTCCATGATGGGCCACGAGCTTAAAAATAAAGTCAATCCATGACTTGGGTGGGCCACACCACATACTATAGTTAAGAGGGTTACCCTCCCATTAAAACATTCATAATCATTTATTGGGCCCACCTAGATGTGGTTCATAGATCCAAACCATTCATTATGTGTGTCCCACTTGGATGAGGAGTCAAACCAAGTTTCATACACATCCAAAACTCATGTGGGCCCCACCAAATGCTTTTATATGTTTTAGGGATGTCTTCACATAGTTTTAGCTGCTATGGCCCACCTGAGTTTCGTATACAACTGATTTTTGGACTTAAAGGGGATACATCAAATGCATGGTGTTGATGTTCTACACACATCATGGTGGGGCGCACAGATTAACCTCATGGGAAGTTCCTATGAGGTGACCTTATAGTACCATTTCACTATTTAGGTAACTCTTTCATGGGTGTTACTCTAACCGTGTAGGGCCCACCTTGATATATTTTATGTATATCGACACCGTCCATATATTTTTCCATCATATTTTAGGATGTGATTTCAAATCACAAGAACTCAATAATCTCAGGTGGGCCTACCAATCAAAACAATGATGAATAATTATTAAAAACCTTTTGAAGGCCACAAAAGTTTTGGATTAATTTTATCTTTGTAGTTTACCTTCATCTAGATCTTCTTTACATTATCAACAAGTTGGATTGCAAATAAACATTACAAAAACCTTACGATGGGCTCTTTATAATTTTTAATGACGAGGTCCTATATTGGTCCACTTAAGATTTAAATCTACACAATTTTTTACACCCGACCCAAAAATGGGTTGAGGAAACAACACATCATCAAAATCTCACTTTTGTTATCTAACTTTTCAATTTTTCTTATCAAAATAAAAAATCTAGTTTTCTTTTTCTAAAAATATATTTTTTTACATTTTGTCAATTTTTTCACAATTTTGTTTAATTTCTTAAATTTTCTTTTTCAAAATATCAATTTTTTAATCTCACTTTTGTTATATAACTTTTCAATTTTTCTTGTCAAAATGCAAAATCTAGTTTTCTTTTTTAAAAAATATATTTTTTTTTCAATTTGTCAAATTTATCACAATTTTGTTTAATTTTTTAAATTTTCTTTTTCAAAATATCATTTTTTTTATCGAATTCTTGTTATATAACTTTTTATTTTTTTTGTAAAAATACAAAATCTAGTTTTCTTTTTTTAAAAATATATTTATTTTTTACAATTTGTCAATTTTTTCACAATTTTGTTTAATTTTTTAAATTTTCTTTTTCAAAATATCATTTTTTTATCGAAATCTTGTTATATAACTTTTTAATTTTTTTGTCAAAATACAAAATCTAGTTTTCTTTTTTTAAAAAAATATATTTTTTTCACAATTTTGTTTAATTTTTTAAATTTTCTTTTCAAAATATCATTTTTTTATCGAAATCTTGTTATATAACTTTTTAAGTTTTTTGTCAAAATTCAAAATCTAGTTTTCTTTTTTTTTAAATATTTTTTTTTTCAATTTGTCAATTTTTTTACAATTTTGTTTAATTTTTTATATTTTCTTTTTCAAAATATCATTTTTTTATCAAAATCTTTTTTTTTTCAAAGTTATCCACATTATTCAAAGTTCTTAATTTTTTTTTTTCAAAATCTAGATTTTTATAAAATCATAGTTTTTTTTTTCAAAATTTAAATTTTTCATAAATAATGTTAATTATTTTTTCTAAGCTTCTTAACTATTTTTTTTTCGAATTTCATAATTTTTTTGTTGTTTGGTTTTGACTTGAGCAATAGAGATGGTTTAAGACCGTCTCTAATGCAGAGTCTTTGATGGTCTCAAATGACCGCGATAAGACGGCTAAGGACTGTCTCTAATAGAGACGGTCATTGACAGTCTCTAATAGAGATGGTCCTTGACAGTCTCTATTAGAGATGGTCTTTGACCGTCTCAGATTATAAGTAAAAGACGACCAATGACTGTCTCTAATGCAGACGGCCACTGACCGTCTCAAATGACTGCATATAAGACGATCCAGAACCGTCTCTAAATCCGTCATTTTTTTCCATTTTTCACGTAGTGTGGCCATGGTCAAACTGTGATGGCCTTTCACCTGGACAATTTGGAGCATCTTACGAACGGTCTAGATTCATCTAAAATTCCTCACACAGGTCATTGCTAAGTCTGAAACTTTAGAAAGAGACGTGGTGGGAAGTTTTTGTGTTGAAAATTTATTTACTGAATCTGATTTCTAGTTTAAGATCTTGGAGTTTTCCATATGTGTAGTCACACACCGTTGTAGCTTGCACGTGGGGCAGCTTAAAGGTTGTGTGAAGCATGATCATTGATCATGTGATCCATGGGCCCATTAAAGGTCAGCATAGATCGCTGTGAATTGACTTTATTTATATAACACGAGACATTCTCGAGTTTTAACAGTTAATCTTGAAATC
Source organism: Magnolia sinica (assembly GCF_029962835.1). Classification (NCBI taxonomy): domain Eukaryota; kingdom Viridiplantae; phylum Streptophyta; class Magnoliopsida; order Magnoliales; family Magnoliaceae; genus Magnolia; species Magnolia sinica. The sequence continues at coordinate 81,913,243 of NC_080576.1, read as the reverse complement.
TAACGGTCAAATTATTCTCAATTTATATATTAAAAATCCTCGAGGTTCCTTAGGATGTCTATATAAGGGTGTGCACATGGTTTCTTAGATTAACGGTTGGATCATGATATTTTCATGTAAAGGTGCACAGAGCTGAATGTACATGCATTAACCAATTTATTTTTGGTTTTAGAAACAATGAGATGCTTAGAATTTCTCTTACCTATCTATTGACTCTAGAAATTGGTCCAAATTTAGCCCAATGTTAAATGTAAACTAATAGATACGTCAAGGATTGCATATGGATCGCAACGATGGTGTTCATCTCATTTATGGGTCAATCATCCAACTTATATGATGTGAAATCTGACAGACAGTAGATCTTGTGAGTTAGATCTCTAAATTGATAATGTATGACTCAATTGTGCTAACCAATCATTATATGAAATTTTATCGCTATCGAGTTTATAGAAATATGTTTTCAGGGGTTTAGTGTCAGGTATGAAGTATGAACACATATACCATAGAAAACTTAAGGTGAGCAATGATATATTTATACCCATTAGAATTCAATTTCAATGGTATAAAATATTTATCTATATATTGGAATCATGATCTAAAGTTTAGATTCATTGATGATCGGGTTTAAAGGCTTAAAGCATGCCCATGTTCGATTTTATAATGTTGTGATGGTCTAGATAAAAATTAAAAAATAAAATAAAAAATTAATGGTTGGATAGCTTTAATTGTCTATAAGGATTCCTCTCAATAGTTGAATCGATGTATGATTGAGTGTACGAGCTGATATTAAGGTTGATCGTATAATTGGTCTAAATCCATAATTAAGTTTCAGGATTGTAAACATCAGTTTAGGACAAAAATCAAGGGATTGGTTCATCTTTGTAATTGGATTGAATTGAAGTGTTTAAGTGTGATATCACATGTCTCAATAGGTTGATTTACATCGTGATTTGAATACTTATTAGTGATGTAAACCTATGCTTCAAAATCAAGGGTCAACTAAAGGCAGATTGATTTCATACTTTATGGATACGCTATATCATAACTCATTATCAGATGGTTAAGATGAGCAAATTGTGAATTATTGGGCGATAGTGTATAGTTTAGGATATGTGTGTTCCCACATACATATATGAACACACACATATATACTAAATTTGATTTTCATGGTAATACCTGATGACTTTTAATACCTGAGTATTTAAAAGTTCATGGTGTTACAATCTACCCCTCTTAAAAAGAATTTCATCCATGAAATTCAACGCTTCTATCATGAACGTGTATGATGGTAATCTATTTTATGGTGTTTCTAAGCATTCTCTACTTTTCTCGTGAAGTAGATTTGAATGTAAAAGTATATATAATTAATTATGTGAACTAGGGTTATTACAATATGACACCCTTCACACTTCCCAAAATCATGCAGAAGTTGTCTATTTAATGGGCTCCACTTCGGGACAATTACCCCAAACCCGATTCATCCATTTTGCTCCCCAGTCTTGTAATACTCATATATACACAATCTGTTTCCTCGTCCAACTATCATGATTTATAGATTTGCATGGATGATATGGAATGCATGACCAAAGATCTCATATCATCATGGCCTTATTGACCAATCTGAGCACACCATGATGTACCTCATGGTCACTATAAGATATATGATGATGATTTTACTATAATCATGAGAGATTATGACCCATGTCTCATACATATATGTGAGACTTTTATAATGTGGGATCTCCTTATCATGGCCCATCCACACTACATCTATACAATCTACGACCATCAATCAATAAGGAAATAAACATACAATAATCATTTACAAAACTAAGGAAAATGGACTACTTAAATATCGTAATATCAAGCATCCAAAATTTGAATCACAAAAAGGACGTGCTTGATAGTGCTAACTTCAACGGACAATATTTTTAAATCTAGAAATCTAATTAACGCAAAATGAAACTAATTCAATCCTCATTTAGAGAAGAACATTCTAATTGGTTCCCATCTATTAGAAACATAACTAGAATTCTTTTATTAGTGATTGAAGAACATGAACTCTTTGATATAACCATGTTGAGTCCCTACGAACAAACACATGAAATATATGATAGAGATGCTTGCGATGCCAATCTCCTAAATCAAGGAGTCTCACCTTGATCTATCTCAGTATTGAAGAATCAAGGTAGCCCAATATCTAATCCTCTCGTAGGAGCCAATATAGACGTATACCATTCACAAAAGTGGATCACACATGAGGATGATAGAAGAGGGTAGACTGGATCTTTCCTCTTTCTAATGCTCTCTTTTTTTCCTCACACATCACATGGGATGAGGATGTCCAAGGCTAGCTTTACCTTATTCTAAGATGGGATTATATAAATAAGGAGGGGTTAGAATTTTAGGATTTTAACCAGTATAGTGCTCCACCACCCTACAGATCGCTGTAACTTGTTTTTAAGGAAGCCTGTTAAGCCGTCTCATCCATGTATATACTAATGATTTAATCCTTCTATTGCCATTACATACCCACTAATGATCATATCACATGCCAATAAAAAGTGGCCAATCAGGTTTGGTACATTAGGTTTTCATTAAGTGCGATAAAAGAAATTTTAACAGTTAAAATAAAACTTGAACTATTAAAAACCTTTGAAAAACTAATTAAAACATTAAAAGTGTTAGGCCTAATGGAAAACCCACTTAGTGAGTTCCTAATCTACGCATATTTAAGTCACCAATATTGTCATGCCCCAAACCTAGAAATCGGATTCACAAGAATCCAGATCGCTGAATCCGGTGCCGACAGCCTCCATAGTACCCCATTCTCGGTTCCTAGTGCCCATATGCCAGGTTTCGATCCTGGGATCCTACAAGTAGGATTTTCCAACGCACATTTATCTCGTAATAAGCATAACCACAAGTTTACCCAAATCACAAAAGCAACATCATCATCATATATCCACTAATATAAACTTTGAATACAATGCAGAAAGGGAAATACATATGTCAAAATAAAATCAAAGCTCCAGAACACAGCTGCACACTCCAGAACACAGCTGCACACTACGACCAACATCACCTGCACGCATCTATCGTACATAAGCTTATAGAAAGCTTAGAGGGTGGTGAAAGTGTGTGCACAAGATAAGTGCCAAGCATATAAATACAACGTCATAATCATATAATGTCAAAAATACTAGTAAGATCATGAATTATACAATATTAGAGTATGTAATATAGATCAGTTATGCAAATGAGGAGTCATAAAGAGCCAAATACTAAATGTCAAGGATGCAATTTAATATACAATTCCTAATGAGTTCATGAATACTATCAGCCGTATCTAGACCATATAAATGCAGGAATATAATAACCCAAAATGTCATATGCTGCGAAAGTAATGCAATATGTAGTGCGAATGGAATGACCATACTGGAGTGTGAAGTCAGGATGATAGTACGTAGTATCACAGGCTATGGGGTCATCACAAGGAACTTCTATCCGAACCAGTCTCATACCTAATTTGGATAGTCAGACTCAATGTGGCAAACTCCTGATCTCAGGTTAGTCGCGAACCCCAATCGAAATCCTGGCCATTGCGAAGGTACACGTAACAAATAGTTGCGCACCACCAGCCCGAGTGGATAGTGAATGAATGAATGAATTAGTATGTAACTCCTGCTCAATAAATCTACATATCAATGCAGTTCATCTTTAGGATCATCACCGGGGTCTAATACACTCTACATGTAAATCGCCCCCCATTGACGTGCGACCATGTAAGTGGAAGAGACCTCACTATCCGCCTGACCAGTAGTTAGTCAATATCTACTCGGCACGTCAATAGCGGACCCATTTATGAGCTAATCAAATTCAACATAACTATGCCCCCTACGCTCGGGCGAGTAAGGTGACACCCCCTCCTAACCGACCACAACACAGTGGGAGACGTGGCCTCCTGATATTCGGCACTCGGGCGCTCATGTATCTACTCAATCTAGACATTGGGGCATCTCTTGGCCTCAGAGGTTTAGGAATTTTCACTTAAGGCCATCTATGGTAGCCCGTTGCTAATAACAGATTTTCGGTGTCCCATCTAGCCATCCACGATATGCCTGTGGAGGCTACGGCTTTGATGTCGTTAGGGCGTACAGTAATCACAACACAATGCAAGATACGTGAGTCATACAATCCAGTCATGCATCAATCTTGTGCATACCATGCGCTCATATGAGATAACCTCGGCTTATCAGAGACTCTCATAACAACCTACCCAAATGACATATACAATGGTCAATCACATCTCATAACAAACATGTAGATGATGTGTATGGGTAGGTGTCATGATGTTATGCTGTCATATATTCATGATCGATATCAATAAATGACATCGAAAATCGACCTCGACAATGTGGACATTTAACCAATATCGTTCCCAAGGAATGACTCATATAGAGCCTAACATATAGTAGACCCATGACCTCACACAAGGGCCAAATATACAACACCATGGGCCTCACTCAAGAGCTTAATACACATCACGATGGGCCTTTCACATGGGCCTAACATACATCACATGGGCTCCATCGCTTGGCCCTTAAATGCATCACAATGGGTCTTATCACATAGGCCTCATATACATCACATCGGGCCTTAAACACGGGCTGATTACACGTCACAACGGCCCTCAAATACAGGCCGCATATTGTAAGTGCTATAGTTTATATCCCTGTCTGTTGTCAAATTTGTGGTGCCAAAATCACTGTTATGTTATATATAACTTGCATAAGTGAAGCTCTCTCAAGGATCAACATTCATGAACAAGCTAAGCTCACAACAAGTAAAGCTCACAAGACAAGACTCAAGCTGCAAGACTTCAAGAAAAGTATAAGGCAGTTGGTAAAGAACTCAAGACCCTTTCAAGATTGAGCTACATCAAGATTTCAAGATTGATCTACATCAAGACTTCAAGGCTCATTCTTCAAGGTCACTTATTCCTAATGTTTCAATGTCCATACTTCATGGTTGAGGTTTGACTGACCATAGGTTGACCTTAGAAGTAGGTCAATTCGGATACATAAGCCGAATGTTTATTTTACATGTGATTGGTCTGTTCTTCGACTAGTCCTAGGTCTTCTTTGACTAGTCCTAGACTTGCTTTGATCAGTCTAAGAAATTCCTCGATTAGTCGTGAGTTTGTTACAAATTTTGAATAAAATCTGTAGGCTTCGACTAGTCCAGAATTTGTTCGACCGATCGTAGGAACAGTGTCGACTGCATCTTTGACCAATCGAACATCTTCGACTCGAAGTCCAGTGTTTTATAGGTTCTTCGACCGATCGAAGGAAACCTACGACGATCGATGCGTGACCTACGACGATCGAAGGTGACCTTCGACCGATCATAGAACGTCGAGCTTATCCCGGATCTTTCAAATATCTCATTCTGCTTCGCCTAGTCGAAGAGCTCCCTAGACATCGAAGACACGATCCGCTCACCTATAAATAGTGCATGAATCTCAGAAGAAATCATCGAATTAATTAATCTATTCAAGCCAATCTTCGTCGAACTTCTGAGAGATAATTCTGTGCTCCATCTAAGCTAAGTGTGCTTATTTAATATTCTCTTTCCTTAGCTTTATTTTAATTGATTTTGTTTCTGCTATTCCAATCTAATTTGATAAGAGGAATTGTTATTCGCTTTCTTTGGAATCAAAATCAATTAAGGCAAGCCCTATTTGGTTTAATTTAAAATCTGTTAGAATTAGAACCATTGTAATCGAGTACTGGACATTGAACTTGGACATTCAATCATCTACTCTAATTTGGTTCTAGGTTGCTACAATGAAGGAGATAATCGTATTTTACATTTAATTGTAAATTCCTTTTTGTTTTGGTTTCTTTCAAGATTTGCCAGAAAAATCTTGTTGTATTGGTTATCTGAGGAGAGCCAGGAAAACTCAGAAGTGGGGTTTTTTTTTAATTGTGTAAGCCCACATACAAAGACACAATTGTAAAGGTTTTGGGTGAACCTGGGAAAACCTATTTTTAGTGAATGCTAATATCCCCTGTGTAAGGATATTAGGAGTGGAGTAGCATTTTGTGTGGCTGTTGTTTAACAGTTGGTGAACACACAGGCGAACCACTATAAACCCTTGTATTGTGGTTGATTGATTTGTTCTTCTAATCTTTAATTATTCTTTTATGGGATGTATATATGGTGGTGAATGTTGTAATCATTTAATTCAAGCATTGTGAGAATGTTGTAATAGTTTAGAATTTATTTTCTGTTATTCCTTTATCGCTTGATATTTTAATTTCTTTTGAAAGTTGTTCCAGCAAGGTTGCCCTGCCATTTTTATGGTGTATGGCTGTCCCTAGAACAATACATTTGTGATTCAATTTATTTCAATTCAGTTTGTATTTGTTTTTGTATTCCTCTTCGATTTGAGATTTGATACAAATATCTTTCTAGAAATAAGGTTGTCCTACCAAAAACTAGGGTTATTGGTGAAAGGTTGTCCTAAGAATAACATTTGTATCAACCTCTCAAGATCTGAATTTTAAGGTTATTTTACTTTCCTGCATTGTGATTTACTTTGGCTATCATATTCTTTATTATTCCGCTGTTATAAGTTTTTATTTGGCATTGTCCTATTCACCCCCTCTAGGACATATAGCTTGGCCTTTTCAAGTGGTATCAAAGCCTAATAGCTCTTTTTAATTCTTGGATTTAATTCTGAGCTAATGATTTAAGCTATTTAAGATGTCAAATTTTGATAGTCTTTCGATCACTAGGCCTCCACCCTTTGATGGCTCCAACTATGCCTATTGGAAAGCCGAATGAGGATCTTCCTCAAATCAATGGATGAGAGTGTGTGGCAAGCCACGGTGACTAAATGGAATCCTCCTATCATGGAAGTTACTGGGGTTGATGGTTCAAAATCTTTGAAAGTCACACCATATTACCAATGGACCACTCTTCAGAAAAGTGAGAGTAGTGCAAATGTTAAAGCACTAAATGCAATTACTTGCGCACTATCACCGGATGAGTTCAAAAGAATCATTTCTTGTGATACTGCAAAGCAAGCTTGGGATATATTAGAAATGACACACGAGGGTACTACAATTGTCAAAAAATCTAAAGTCCAACTCCTCACAACCAGATTTGAAGAAATTCATATGGAGGAAAATGAAATGTTTATGGACTTTTACACTAGATTGAATGACATTGTAAACTCAATGTGGGGTCTTGGCGATAAAATCCCAGAAAGTAAAGTGTGTGCAAAAATATTACGCTCACTTCCTAAACGGTTCAATTCTAAAGTAACCGCGATCCAGAAACTTCGTAATACGGATAATATGAGGGTAGAAGAACTAGTTGGTTCTCTACAAACCTACGAGTTAAACTTTAAAGCTCCTAAAGGTAAATCTATTACATTAAAATCTTCTAAATGTAATTCAGAAGAAAATTCTGATTCAGAAGATGATATGGCTCTTTTAGCTAAGAAATTTTACAAGATTTTCAAAAGCAAGAAAAGGGTTGATTTTCAAAAATCAAATGATAAAAAGAAGTTTAGACCCAAATCTCGAAAATCATTGAAAGATAGTCAATGTTATAACTATCTAGAATATGGGCACTTAGCAAATAAATGTCCTAAAAGGGACAAACCCAAGAAGAAGGGTATGTTGGCTACATGGGATGAATCATCTGATTCTGAAGGTTCTTCTGAATCAGAAGATTCAAACTGAGTCGGGCAATGAGGTTAAAGCCCTTATGACTCTAGCCAAATTCACTTTTTCAGATCATGATGATTCGACTGGTGAAGAAAATCTAAACAGTGATTATGAAAATGAAGATGATCTTCAAGACGCTTACAATGCCCTATATAAGGAAAGTTGTAAAATTGCTGTTAAACTTAAACTTCAAAAAGAAAAGTTTTCTCAACTCAAAAATTGTTTTGAATCACTTGTCTTAGAAAAATCACAAATTTCAGATTGTTTTGAAAAATCAAAATGCGATTTGGAATTCAAAAACTCCTTAATTACTGATTTAAAATCTGAAATTGAGAAACTTAAAACTGAAGTATCTTCTCTTCAGAGTTTAAAGGACACATGGAAATATGCCCAAGGTGATCCAAAGTTAGAGAAACTTTTATCCGGATCAAGAAAATGTGGCGATCGATCCGGGTTGGGCTATGATAAAAATTTACCTACTAAACAAAAGTATACTCCTCCTATGTTTGTTAAAGGAGAGTCCTCAAACTCAAAAGGGAAAAATACTTATCAAGATTTTTCTAGAAATTCAAAAACTTTTCAAAAACCTAGAAGCAGCCATGTCAACTTTAATCAGAAACGAAATCCACTAGCTGAAAAGATAGTTGATTGACTCAAGGAGCTCTTAAAATCTAACTCTATAAGTCATTCTTACAAATATACACAAAAGAAGACCAACTATGTTCCTAAACCTAAAACAGTTATGAAATGGGTTCCTAAAGTCACCTGCTTGGTTGCTTACACTGCTTTCAAAGCAACAAGTCATTCAAAGTGGTACCTAGACAGTGGATGCTCCAGGCATATGACAGGTGACAAAGCTTTATTCACGGATCTGAAAGATATGACTGATGGTTCAGTCACATTTGGTGATGGTAGCAATTGCAAGATTATAGGCCAAGGTACGGTTCAACTTTTTAATCTTCCCGTGTTTAAAAATGTTTTATACGTTGAAGGCTTAAAACATAACTTGCTTAGTGTATCTCAAATATGTGTTAATAACCATAATGTTCGGTTTTCTAATCAAAGCTGTGAGATTCTAAATAATAAGGGTTCTACAATATTAACTGGACATAGAACGTCAGAAAATTGCTATATTATTAGCGAATCCAGCTCATCTAATCAAACATGTTACATGGTCCATACAGACGAGACTGATTTATGGCACAAACGTCTTGGACATGTACATTATCGAAATTTATATAGATTGAGCAAACGAGAACTTGTAAGAGGTTTACCCAAACTTCAGAAATTAGATGAAATATGTGGTGAGTGCCAGATAGGCAAACAAACAAAGAACTCACACAAAAAGGTGAATTCAAATACCACATCTAGACCACTCGAACTTCTCCACATGGATCTGATAGGACCTACCAGAACAGAAAGTCGTGGTGGGAAAAAGTATATCCTGGTAATAGTTGATAACTTTACCAGATTCACTTGGGTAGTCTTCTTAAGGGATAAATCTGAAACCCTTGAAGAAGTAAGAAAAGTTCTCAAAAGGATTCAAACTGAAAAATCTTCTAAAATTAGTAAAATTCGTAGTGATCATGGATCTGAATTTGAGAATAGCAATTTTGAGAAGTTCTGTACCGACCAAGGAATATTACATGAATTCTCTGCTCCCAAAACTCCACAACAAAATAGAATTGTTGAAAGAAAGAATAGGGTACTTCAAGAAATGGCTAATGTCATGTTGAATAGCATGAAGCTCTCTAAAAATCTTTAGGCTGAAGCAGTCAACACAGCTTGCTATATTATTAACCGAGTCTACACTAACAAAGATAATAATAAAACGGCTTACGAATTATGGTTCAATAAAAAGTCTACTTTAATACTTTCGAGTTTTTGGCAGCAAGTGTTATATTTTACGTGATCGTGAAAATTTAGAAAAATTCGATACAAAGAGTGATGAAGGGATTTTTCTAGGATATTCCTTAAACAGTTGAGCTTATAGGGTTCTGAACAAAAGGACTGGTGTAATTCAAGAATCTATTAATGTTGTCATTAATGATCACTTAAACACGCCAATTCCTAATTCAGATAATGATGAAGTACTAATCATTGATAAACCCGATACTTCATCGAATCAGACTGATTCTGAGTTGAGGACTGTTAAAGATCATCCAACCACACAAATTCTTAGAAACCCTCTCACCGGTGTTCACACCCGTAGATAACTTGAGGATATATGTAATTATGTATGTTTTACATCCCAAATAGAACCATCTAACGTAAAAGAAGCTCTTGCTGATGAGAACTGGATTGTTGTGATGCAAGAAGAACTCAACCAATTCGTCAGAAATGATGTTTGGTATCTCGTACCAAGACCTAAAGATAAACACATCATTGGAACAAAATGGATTTTCAAAAATAAGTCTGACGAGTGTGGAAATATAATTAGAAACAAGGCTAGACTAGTGGTACAAGGTTATACTCAAATTGAAGGGATTGATTTTGATGAAACTTTTGCACCAGTAGCACGTCTTGAATCTATCAGACTATTTATATCCATTGCATGTTTTAAAAAGATAAAGATCTATCAGATGGATGTGAAAAGTGCTTTTCTAAATGGCGATTTACATGAAGAAGTCTATGTTGAACAGCCAATGGGTTTTGAAGATTCCAAAAATACTGATTATGTATATCGGCTTAAAAAGGCACTTTATGGATTAAAACAAGCACCTAGGGCATGGTATGAGAAACTAACGAAATTTCTTTTAAGTCATAATTTTCAAATGGGATCTGTTGATAAAACTCTGTTTATTAAAAAATATAATGATCATATCTTAATGGTGCGGATTTATGTTGATGATATCATTTATGGATCAACTTGTACTGACTTGACTACTGAGTTTGCAGATTTGATGAAATCACAGTTCGAAATGAGCATGGTTGGGGAATTGACTTATTTCCTTGGATTGCAAGTAAAGCAACAACCTGAAGGAATATTCATTTCTCAATCTAAGTATGCTTTGAATCTAATCAAGAGATTTGGATTTGAGAATGGCAAGAATTTTGATACTCCTATGAGTGCTACCCAGAAACTCTCAAAAGACTCTAATGGTAAAAATGTTGATTCAAAACTTTATTGGAGTATGATTGGTAGTTTGTTATATTTAACTATTAGTAGACCTGATATTTCTCTAAGTGTTGGTATTTGCGCAAGATATCAATCTGATCCAAAAGAATCTCACTTGATTGCTGTCAAGCGAATTATTAGATATGTCGTAAGTAGTTCTGTAAATCTCGGTCTCTGGTATCCTCATGAAACTAGTGTCCAATTAGCTAGGTACTCGGATGTTGACTGGGCTGGTAATTTAGATAATAGAAAATCAACCGGTGGTGGTTGTTTTTACATTGGAAATTGTCTAGTTTCTGGTTTAGTAAGAAACAAAATTCTATATCACTTTCAACAGATGAAGAGGATCGCATGTAATGCATGTACACACTTGTTTGGATGCAACGAATGCTAAGTGATTATGGAATTAAACAGGATTCTATGTTATTACATTGTGATAATTCCAGTGCGATAAATATTTCAAAAAATCCTATTCAGCATTCTCGTACTAAGCACATTGACATTAGATTTCATTATATAAGGGAATTAGTAGAAGAAAAAGTTATATCTCTAGAATATATTCCTACTGAAGATCAACGAGCTGACATTTTCACAAAACCTCTCGATAAAAGCAGGTTCAAAAAGATGAAATTTGATCTTGGCATGTGCATTTTAAATTGATTATTTATGCCTAATTGTATTATAGTGTATATATTTGCTAGATTGAATTCCAAATTTTGTAGAATTTGTAAGAAATTTGAATTTTTGGGGTTTCTTCAACCAGTCGTGAGTATACACGACCAGTCGTCCTACGACCGGTCGTAGATACCCATGACCAGTCGTGGAACTCGGGTTTCACTTAAAATTTAGGGATTTTGCTTTCTTCCTCATTTCATCTTTCTTCTCCTTAGAGCCGAGCTTCGACTTGTCGAACCCATCCTTCAAGTTCTTCAAGGTTAGTGTTCCGAATCACTTTTTCTTGCAGATTTGTGTCTAGATTGTTTCCTTTTCAAGCTTGAAGCTTTCTATTTTGGATTTCATTGAGATTTGGGGTTTAGATTTTGAAAAATCTGTTTTGAGCAAACCCACTTCTCAATCCTTTGCAACTTCTTTATTCCTTGAAATCCTTGTTGCAAATGGCTTCTAGAGGTAGAAAAACTACTTCACGTGGTCCTTCTTCTTCCTCCAGATCGACCGCTATCTCTAAACGTCATCTTCTTGTTCCCAATGATGATCCATCATATGTTAGGGACATTAGATCATGTAATGTTATTGTTGAACATCCTGTTGATGTTAATCATATTGCACCTTTTGACATCCTTCCTATGCTTGAAGCTGTAGGTTGGCATACCGGTTCATTGCCCAATCCATGTTTACATGTATTAGTGCTTTCTCACAGGATAATTTAACTTTTCAAATTTCTACTAGAGAAGGGCCTTTTGACGTTGATCGTCATTTAATTTCAGCCCTTATGGACATTCCTGTGAATGATGAGGGTATTCCTATCCATAACTTAACTGATAAACCCTCAATGTTTGAAAAACGCATGCTCACTAGAGACTTGTGCAACATGGATGTTCGATGGACTCAAAAAGGGAATGCACTTCCCGCAAGGTATTTGTTACCTAAGTACAGAATTCTCCACAAAATCTTTGTGTCTAATCTGTATCCTCGTTCGGGTAATAAATTTGACTTGACTTCGTTTATGGTTCGTGTTATCCATGCTATTTCCAATGGTACTCAGATTTGTTTGCCATCCTTAATCTGTCATTTCATTCTTCAGTTTAGACTCCATCCTGGTCATAGTGACATTCCTTTTGCCTATTTAATGACTGTATTGGCTACTCATATGTTAGTCGATATGCCAGTTGATGAGGCACCTATCCATCATCTGATTTTCAACAATACTAATATCAATAAGATGAAGCTGGATCTTCTTCCTGAACAAGGTGGTGGTGGTGGTGGTGGTCATGAAGAAGCTGGTGATGACATTAATATGGATGACATTTTTGAGGAACTGGATTCTGACTCAACAAATGATCCAGATTTTGAACCATCTGATGTTGATGCACCTCTGAGTGCATTAGAGGGTAAAGTTGGGAATATAAATGTAAAGTTGGAAAACATGTCTGTTGCTCATGATTTGCAATTCAAGTACATGCGCAAATATCTTAGGCGCTTGAACAAAGGTATGCACTAACTTGATCCCTCTATTCCTGCTCCTTCATCTGGTTCTGGTTCTAACTAGTTTATATGAGATTTCTGGTCTGTAATAACTTTATAACTTAGCACTTGATTGATTTTGAGTTGGATACTATTTATGTTTTATGCTGGATATTTATTCTATGTGATGCTGAGTATCTCTATCACTCTTTTGCCATAATCTCTTATCTCCTCATGTTTACTCTCATATATTCCTTTATTTAGTTCTCCTTTGTCATATTGTGACAAAAAGGGGGAGAATGGTTTGTTGTTAATGTGATTGTGGGAGGAGTAGCGTTGATTATGTTACTCAGGGGGAGTCAGAGGGAGTATGTTTGAGCTTGTTGAATGTTGAAACTGGTTGAATGTTGAATATTGAATATTGAATATTGATTTGCAGGTATTAACCAGCTGTTTTACTTTTGTTTATCTTGGTTATGTGTTTTGTCACTAATTTAACAAAGGGGGAGATTGTAAGTGTTATAGTTTATATCCCTGTCTGTTGTCAAATTTGTGGTGCCAAAATCACTGTTATGTTATATATAACTTGCATAAGTGAAGCTCTCTCAAGGATCAACATTCATGAACAAGCTCAGCTCACAACAAGCAAAGCTCACAAGACAAGACTCAAGTTGCAAGACTTCAAGAATAGTACAAGGCAGTTTGTAAAGAACTCAAGACCCTTTCAAGATTGAGCTACATCAAGATTTCAAGATTGATCTACATCAAGACTTCAAGGCTCATTCTTCAAGGTCACTTGTTCTTAATGTTTCAATGTCCATACTTCGTGGTTGAGGTTTGACTGACCATAGGTTGACCTTAGAAGTAGGTCATTTCGGATACATAAGCCGAATGTTTATTTTACATGTGATTGGTCTGTTCTTCGACTAGTCCTAGGTCTTCTTCGACTAGTCCTAGACTTGCTTCAACCGATCTAAGAAATTCCTCGATCAATCGTGAGTTTGTTACAAATTCGGATAAAATCTTAGGCTTCGACTAGTCCAGAATTTGTTCGACCGATCGTAGGAACAGTGTCGATCGCATCTTCGACTCGAAGTCGGCGATAGTGTATAGGTTCTTCGACTCGAAGGAAACCTACGACGATCGTAGGTGACCTATGACCGATCGAAGGTGACATTCGACCGATCGTAGAACGGTTAGAGCTTATCCCCGGATCTTTCAAATATCTCATTATTGCTTCGACTAGTCGAAGAGCTCCCTAGACGATCGAAGACACGATCCGCTCACCTATAAATAGTGCATGAATCTCGGAAGAAATCATTGAATTAATTAATCTATTCAAGCCAATCTTCGTCGAACTTCCGAGAGATAATTCGTGCTCCATCTAAGCTAAGTGTGCTTATTTAATATTCTCTTTCCTTAGCTTTATTTTATTTGATTTTGTTTCTGCTATTCCAATCTAATTTGATAAGAGGAATTGTTATTCCCTTTCTTTGGAATCAAAATCAATTAAGGCAAGCCCTATTCGGTTTAATTTAAAATCTATTAGAATTAGAACCATTGTAATTGAGTACTGGACATTGAACTTGGACATTCAATCATCTACTCTGATTTGGTTCTACCGGGCTGCTACAACGAAGGAGATAATCAGGTATTTTACATTTAATTGTAAATTCCTTTTTGTTTTGGTTTCTTTCAAGATTTGCCAGAAAAATCTTGTTGTATTAGTTATCTGAGGAGAGCCAGGAAAACTCAGAAGTGGGGTTTTTTTAATTGTGTAAGCCCACATACAAAGACACAATTGTAAAGGTTTTGGGTGAACCTGGGAAAACCTATTTTTAGTGAACGCTAATATCCCCTGTGTGAGGATATTAGGAGTGGAGTAGCATTTTGTGTGGCTGTTGTTTAACAGTTGGTGAACACACAGGCGAACCACTATAAACCCTTGTGTTGTGGTTGATTGATTTATTCTTCTAATCTTTAATTATTCTTTTATGGGATGTATGTATGGTGGTGAATGTTGTAATCATTTAATTCAAGCATTGTGAGAATGTTGTAATAGTTTAGAATTTATTTTCTGCTATTCCTTTATCGCTTGATATTTTAATTTCTTTTGAAAGTTGTTCCAGCAAGGTTGCCCTGCCATTTTTATGGTGTATGGATGTCCCTAGAACAATACATTTGTGATTCAATTTATTTCAATTCAGTTTGTATTTGTTTCTGTATTCCTCTTCGATTTGAGATTTGATACAAAGATCTTTCTAGAAATAAGGTTGTCTTACCATAAACTCTGGTTTTTGGTGTAAGGTTGTCCTTAGAATAACATTTGTATCAACCTCTCAAGATCTGAATTTTGAGGTTATTTTACTTTCCTGCATTGTGATTTACTTTGGCTATCATATTCTTTTTAATTCCGCTATTATAAATTTTATTTGGCATTGTCCTATTCACCCCCCCCCCCCTCTAGGACATATAGCTTGGCCTTTTCACATATACATCATATTAGGCCTCAAACACGGGTTGAATGCATATTACAATGGGCCTCATATAAGACCCGTATCGTAGTCCGTACTGTTCCGTTGACTCCCGCGGTCCTTCCTTTCGAAGTCCGACAATCCGCGACCTATAATCGATGTTTGCATGTGATCTTAAGTCGTATCCTGTAGATTTGAGTCGGCTTAATCCGAGACTTATACCATTGCGACTGCACCGTCGCCACGGTTCCAATGTCCCAACTCGCGCACCGATCTGATACCTGAGTCGGAAGATGTGGGCCGGCGTTTATTTCAAAGAAATGCCATGTGTTTGCAATCCCAAGAGAATCTCTACAACATGTCCCATCAATCAATTAATCACTTCATGTCAAGTACACATCATCTTTCACCCCATCCCCAAGCAACCACCAAGTCAATTCTTTCTCACTCTCTCTCTAACACACCCATACATGTCAAGTACACTATCACCTCACACCCATCACTCACATCCATCACCCATCTCTCTCTCTCTCTTTCTCTCACTCACTCACTCTCTCTCTCTCTCTCTCTCTCTCTCTCTCTCTTTCTTAACACTCTATTCCAAACAACAAAAAAATTACACGTCTAAGCATTCCATGTGAGAAAGCGTGATTTTGTGTGGTCCACTTTCCCATCCCAAATCCATCATCCTAGCCATTCAAATCTCATCTTCCACGATCAAAGTGAGACACAAGGAGATTGGCTTTCCAATGGACCAAGAAGATCAAAGGTGGGTGCTTATTAGGCTAGGTTTTTTTAATGTTTTGATGATGGCCCAAATGAGGCATACCGATTGATGGTATGGATCTCACTTTGGACCTTAGATGTGGCTGATGGCCCACCTTGATTTTTATTATAATTCCATGATGGGGCCATTCTCCATGGACCCCATCATGATGTTTACTTCATAGCTTAAAAAGGGGTCATCTAGACCTTACATCTTGGTGGAGAAAGGATCTCCACCGTTGATCTTTGATTTGGTGGGCTCACATGTATTGGGACCCACTCGATGTATGATTGAATGCAAGGGAGAGCCCATGATGTCGGGGTCCCTCCATCACACATGTCCCTCTTCCTCTCTTTCTCTCTCCCTCTCTTTATATTTATTTATTTTTGTATGTGATGGTGTGACCATGTGGCCCACTTGGATGTACCCCACCTTGATGTGTGCCTTTTTACACCATCCAACCATTGGTGGCCTACCTAGGTAGCATGCTTGCAGGTGGGGCTTGCCTTAAATATGCCCTATATCTAAATTGTCCAGCGTCCAGGGATGCTGGATGTTGCAACACAAAGAGGAGTGCACTGACGTGCGGTGCACTAAGTGTAAAAAACAAAAAAAAAATATACTTATATTTTCAAAGTATTTGAGTGGGCCACTCATGTAGCCCCCCCTTGATGTATAAATTCAATCCACACCGCCCATCCCTTTCCTCAAACTATTTTAGGCATTGAGCCGAAAAATGGGGCTGATCTAACTTTCTGGCGGGCCATACTTTAGAAAACCAATGATTTTCACCGTTTAAATGCACCTATATTTTTCTACACGCTGAAAGATGCCCAATATTGGGCTTGATGGATTTGCTATGGTCTGTAGAGACCGATGGCTGGGGTGGATCTACCTGATGCGGGCCCCACGTATGAAAAACCCTCGAAAAATAGGTTTTTAAAAAATAATATAATATAAGGTAGCGCCTGCTGTTGCATGTAGCAGGCGGACGACAGGGACCCACCGTCCCAGCCATGGGCCCCACCCTGATGTATATTATGTATCCACCCCGTTCATTTAGTGGGACCCTCCCTGAAGTGGGCCCCCTCTAAAGATCAGGCCGATCTGATGCTTAGGTGGCCCACATCATAGGAAATAGCGGTGATTGAATGGCTGCCATTGGGACCCTTTTGGGTCACCATAGAAGTTTTGAATCAATATGAAATTTGTTTTTCCCATTCATCTAGGTCCGTGTGACCTTATTAACGGGCTGGATTGCATATAAACATAATGGTGGGCCCCACGTGGTACCCACAGTGATGTATGCGTTTTATTCACACCGTCCACTGTTGTGGATGGTGGAACCCACCTAGATGTATTTGTTTTATCAATGTTGTCCAGCTACTGGATGGCAAGGGGACCCCACCATGTGGTATATGTTTCATCCATGTCATCCATCTATATGGGATCCACCCCACGTGTGGGCTGCACCTGTAATATATATATGTGTGTATGTGTGTGTGTGTGTGTGTGTGTGTGTACTATATTATATGTATCATTTATATATTATATTATATAATGTATACCTGATGGTGGGCCTTTATGGCACCCACCATGATGCTTGTGTTGCATCCAAACTGTCCAACCATTTTGAAAGCTCATTTTGCAGGCTTGATACTAAAAATAAGACAGATCTATAGTTCAAGTGGACCCCACCTTGGTATTTATATAGGGCCCAAGTGATTAGGCCCATCTTGTCATGTTTATGGCCCGTTGTTGAGGCTCACCTTGATGTGTATGAGGCCGTTGTTGAGGCCCACCTCGATGTGAATGTAAGGCCCATGTTATGAGGCCCATTGTGATGTATTTCAAGGCCCAGGGGTTATGGCCCATTGCAATGTACAAAAGGCCCATTGATGTGGCCCACGTGATTTATATAAGGCCCATATGATGCAGCCCATTTGATGTATCCAAGGCCCATGGGTCGAGGCCCAACGGGATGTCCTTAGGGTCCATTGCAATGTGTGATTCCCCCATGGTTTGTGTAATGATGTTTTATAGCGGGCCGTGCCTAGGGAACAATGTTGGTTGGACGTCCACATTGTAAGTACAATGTTAGTTAAATATCCACATTTTAACTCTCCTTAAGGCCCATTAATAGGCCCAAACTTGTTGTGTGTAGGCCGTCTAGGCCCATCTGCATTATAAGGATAGTTCACAACTTTGTAACATGCTTAGTGTAGCTCCATATTCATGCCCATACACATCATATGTATGCTTGATATGAGGAATGTTTGATCATAGTATAAGCCGTTGGGCTGAGACATTTACGGGACTCCTTATGAGACGGAGTGCCCCCACATGAGTGCGTGGTACGCGCAGGATTGCTGCATGATTGTACGGTGTGACTCATACATCTCGCATATGTGTGACTTGATTACTGTACGCCCTAGTGATATTAGGGCCGTAGCCTCCACAGACACATCATGGATGGTCGTATCGGATACCGAAAATATTGGCTCTAGTATTGTGGGCACTTAGGATGTCCTTAGGTGAAAATCCCAGAACCTTTTTGGTACCAAGAGTTGCTCCAACGTCTAGACCGAGTGGATACATGAGCGTCCGAGTGTCGAATACCAGTAGGTCGCGTCTCCCACTGTGTTGTGGTTGGTTGGAAGGGGGTGTAGCCTTATCCACCTGAGTGAGGGGGCTATAAGCTAAGATGAGTTTAACCAGCTCGTAAATGAGTCCGCTATCAACGAGCCAGGTAGGTATTGGCAGACTACTAGTCAGGCGGATAGTGTAGTCTCTTCCACTTGCTTGACTATGCAGCTAGGGAGAAGGTAGTCAGTGTGAGGTGTATTAGACCTCGGTGATATTCAGAAAGGAACTGTACTGATATGTGTACTTGATGAGTACTGGCACGCTTGCTTTGTATCTCGCATATGACATTTGGCTACATAGGCCTCGCATCGCATGGCCTTGGTATGACCGATAGCATTCGTGCCTTACATCACATAGCTTTGGTATAGCTGATAGCATTCATGGACTTACCACATATTTCCATATTACTCTGATATTATACACTTGGCACTCACCTTACACACACTTTCACCACCCTATAAGCTTTCTATAAGCTTATGCACGATGGATGCGTGCAGGTGGCTTTAGGTTGCAACAGCGTTGAGCTTGGAGCGTGCAGCAGAGCTTCTGGAGTTTCTGTTACTTTCATTATATTATATTTCCCTTTCATACGCATTGTACTTAAAGTTTTTGATATAGTGAATATGTGGTGATGTTGTTTTGTGACTTGGTTATGCTCCATTTCAAAAAAAAAATCATACTAAAAATCCTCCTTATACGATCCCAGGACGGAATCTGACATGCGAGTGTCGGGATCCGAGAATGGGGCACTACAATGGCTGTAGGCGCCGAATTCGGCGATTGGGAATTTTGTGCGCCCTTTTTCCGAGTTTGGGGCATGACACCTCAAATACGGGCCACATATACATCATATTGGGCCTCAAATACGGGCCGCATATACATCACATTGGGCCTCGACAATCAGACTCGATATCTGGCCTCGGCAATCAGCCTATACAAACGACCTCAACAATTAGAATCGGCCTCGACAATCGAAATCGAAATCGGCCTCAACAATCGAAATTGGAATCGGCCTCGACAATCGGAATCGGTCTCGATGATCGAAATCAGCCTCGACAATTGGCCTCGATAATCTGAATCGGTCTCAGTAATAAGAATTAGAATTGGCCTCATCAATTAGCCTCGACAATCAGAATCGGTATCGATAATCGAAATTGGCCTCTATAATCGGAATCAGCCTCGATAATCGGAATTGGAATCGGAATCGGCCTCGACAATCGGAATCGGTATCGACAATTAGAATCGACTTTATAATCCGAATCAGCTTTGATAATTGAAATCAGAATCGGCCTTAACAATCGGCCTCGACAATCGGAATCGACCTCAACAATCGACTTCGACAATCCGAATTGGCCTCAATAATCGAAATCAAAATCGGCCTCATTAATCGGCCTCGACAGTCAGAATCAGAATCAGCCTCAACATTCGGCCTCTACAATCGAAATCGGTAATCGATCCCAACGCAAGGCAGGGTCTATAGAACGACAGCCGATAATGGAACAAGCAATATCAATGGGGCCTAATAATTTGGGTTAAGCCACTAGAGAATGATGAGAATGGGCCTAACCAGGCTTAAGGGAAGGTCACAATGTGGACCTTTAACCATCATTGCCCATCAATGTAGACATTTAACCGACATTGCACTTAAGGAATGGGTCACATAAGGTCGAACATATAATGGGCCCATGGCCTCACACAAAGGCCTCATACACAATACAATGGGCTGCATACAATCTTAATGGGCCACAACCCATGGGCATTAGATACATCAAGTGGGCTACATTACATGGGCCTCATATACAATATGTGAGGCCCATATCCTATATCGTACCGTTCCTTCCGCGGTCCTCCCAGTCAAATTTCAGCGACCCATGATCTGTTATCAATGTTTGCACGTGATCCTAAGTCGTGTCCCATATATCTAGGTCAGCTTGACCCGAGACGTGTACCCTTCTGACCGCGCCGTCACCATGGTTCCGACGCCCCGTCTCGTGCGCCAAGGCGATACGCTGGCCAGGAGATATGGGTCCACGTTCGGTTCAAGGAAAATATCGCGTGTTGCAATTCTGAGAGAATCTCTACGAAATATCCCATTAATTAATCCTATCAATCACCTTACATGTCATGTACAACATCCCATCCCTAAGTACCAACACCAATCCCTAAAGTCAACTCTCTCCCTTACATGTCAAATACACATCACTCCATCACTCACATCTCCCATCTCCCTCTCTCTCTTACAAAAATCTCTCTCATCTCTCTCTCCCTCATTTTCTCCAAGCAACCCACGTCCATGGCTTCTATGGGGGAGAAGCTAGTATGACTCACTTCATATCTCCCATCCCCACTATCCAAAGTCCATCTCAATCGTTAACAGCCACCACTTAGAGCTCTAGATCGTGTTGGCGGAAGAAGGAAGAGGAGATCAAATGTGGGTGTTTTTATAGGCCTAGATTTCATTTTTGATGATGGGCCAAGTGAGGCCTACCGATTGATGATATGGATCTCACTTTGGACCCTAGGTGTAGCCAATGGCCCACCTTGATTATCATGATCATTCCATGATGGGGCCATTCTCCATGGACCCCATCATGATGTTTATTTTCCTTACATAAATAGGGTCATCTAGACATTACATTTGGTGGAGAAATGATCTCCATTGTTGATTTTCGATTTGGTGGGCCCACGTGTAATGGGACCCACTTGATGTATGATTGAATGCATGGAAGGGAGGGCCCATAGTGTCGGGGTCTTTCCATCGCACGTGCCCTTTTCTCGCTCTCTCTCCCTCTCTTTTTCGTTTGTTTTGTGTGTGATGATGTGACCGTGTGACCCACCCGGATGGACCCGACTATGGAGCATGTATTTTATCCAAGTCATTTGTAGGTGGGGCCCACTTTATATATGTGTTTTATCCACACCATCCACCATTTGGTGGCCCACTTGAGTAGGGCCCACCTTATATACGTGGTATACCCAAACCGTCCAGTGTCCAGGGATGCTAGACGTTAACTGAAAACACAAATATTAGCTTTGGTTCAAAGCTTTTGGGAAGGGCTGCTCATGCAGGCCCCACCTTGATGTATGGATTTAATCCACACCGTTCATCCTATTCCTCAACTCATTTTAGGCATTGATCCGAAAAATGAAGTTAATCCGATTTTCTGGTGTAACATAGCAAACAGTGTTTTCTACCATTAAAATCCACCTGATGTTTCTATACACCAAAATACCTCGAATATTGGGCTTGATGGGTGTCTTGAGCCATGGGATCCAACGGTTGGGTCGGATTTGTGAAAAACCACAAGAAAACAATTTTTTTTTTAAAAATAAATAAATATATAGCAGGACACTGCTACTGCTAGAGGGCACGCAGGCAGCGCCTGTTGCACTGACAGACGAACAAGCCGGCAGGGACCCACGGTCCCAGCCGTGGGCCCCAATGTGATGTGTGTTGGGGATCAACACCATGCATTTGGTGGGTCCCTTTTTGGGCAGTGGGCCCTCCAAAAATCAGTCGTATGTGGTGCTCAGGTGGCCCACATCACAGAAAACAGTATGGATTAAACGTCTACCATTGAAACCCTTTTGGGTATCCTAGAAGTTTTGGACCATTATGAAATTTGTTTTTCCTCTGCATCCGGGTCTGCATGACCTTACCAACAGATTGGGTGGAAAATAAACATTATGGTGGGCGCCACGTGGGACCCACTGAGGTATTGTAATCCATCAGTATGGACCCCACTATGAGGTATGTGATTTATCTATGCCATCCATCCCTATGGGACACCCCCCCCCCCCCCCCCACCATTTAAAGTAGTTGATAGTGACGTTCACTGTTCAAAACTTCTTAAGGGCCACAGTAGTTCCGATCAAGCTGATGCTTTTGCTTTCACTTCATCTACCTCTATGTTAACTTATGAATTGGTTGGATCTCAAATACATTACGACGGGCCACACCGTGATGAGTCCAGCCCTTTGATCAAGTGGACCACACCATAAAGAAATAGTGGGATTTAAACGTCTACCATTGAACCCCTTTGGGGCCATGGAAGTTTTGGATCAATATGGGATTTGTTTTCCCTCTTAATCCAGTTCCTTAAGAACTTATGATTAGACTAGGTGGAAAATCAACGTTATGGTGGGCCCTGATCATGAGGTGTGTGTTATATCTACTCTGTCCATCTGTGAGGGCCCTCCTAGATGTATGTATTTTGTATTCACAACATCCATTCACATGGCCCCCACGTGATGTACGTGTTGTACCCAAGTTGTCCATTTGATGCGCCCATTTGGAATGTGTCGGGCCCACCCCATTATGTTGTATACAAGGCCCATTTGAGGAGGTCCACCTTGATGTGTACAAGGCCCGTTGTTAAGGCCACCATGATACAGATGAGGCCCATATGATATGGCTCACTTGATATGTATGAGGCACACATGATGCAGCCCGCTCATTATATATGAGGCCCAGTGTCGAGGCCCATGAGCAAGGCCCATTGTGATGTGTTTAGGGCCTATGGGCGAGGCCCATTGTGATGTATTTAGGGCCCATGGGCGAGGCCCATTGTGATGTATTCAAGGCCTATAGGCAAGGCCCATTATAATGTATTCAAGGCCAGTGGACAAGGCCCATTATGATATATTCATAGCCTATGAGCAAGGCCCATTGTGACGTGTATTAGGCCCATGACGCGTGGACCATTTGATGTATTTGAGACCCAGATACGTGGCCCATTTGATGCATACGAGATCCATGTGTAAGGCCCACATGTTATGTATTTGAGGCCCATGAGCAGGGCCCACCTATTGTGTGTATGAGGTCCATTGGTGCGACCCGCTGATGTAACCCACTTGGTGTAAATGAGGCCCATATGATGAGGCTCGACTTGATGTACACGAGGCCCGATGTGACGTATTAGGCCCATGTCATGCTGCCCATTGCGATGTATATTAGGCCTTTGTGTGAGGCCATGGGCCCACTATATGTTTGGCCCTATATAAGCCACTCCTTAGGAGCAATGTTCGTTAGATGTCCACATTGATGGGCAATGATGGTTAAATGTCCACATTGTGACCTTCCCTTAGGCCTTGTTAGACCTATTCTCATCATTCTCTTGTGGATTAACCCAAATAAGTGGGCCCCATTCACTGTAGATGGATGACTCCATGCTATCGGATTTGATATAACCACGGCCAAGTGCCAATCTTTATACTATGGTTGATCGGCTGATCATCTATAGACCCTACCTTGTTTATATGTTGATTATCGGTGCCGATTATCAATCGATTCTGATTGTCATGGTTGATTGACCGATTAGCGTCGAGACCGAGTATCGAGGCTGATCGTATAGGCCATTTTCGATCATCGAGGCTGAGTATTGAGGCCGATTTTGATTTTTGAGGCCGATTGTATAGGCTGATTCTGATTGTCAATGCTGAGTATTAAGGTTGATTCCGATTGTCGAGGCCGATCGTATAGGTCGATTCCGATTATCGGGTTAAGTATTGAGGTCGATTTCAATTATCGAGGTCGATTGTATAGGCTAATTTCGATTATCGAGGCCGAGTATTGAAATCGATTCCGTGTGTCGATTCTAATTGTTGAGGCTAATTTCGATTGTCGCGGCCGATTTTGATTGTCGAGGCTAATTGTCCAAACGTATATGATGTATATGCGACCAGTAGTTGAAGCCCATTATGATGTATATTCGGCCTGTGTGATGTATATGCAACCCATGTTTGAGGCCCAATGTGATGTATATGTGGCCCGTATTTGAGGCCCATTGTGATGTGTATTCAGCCCATGTTTAAGGCCTAATATGATGAATATGAGGTCTATGTGATGGAGCCCATTGGGATGCATTTGAGGGGCAGGCGATGGAGCCCATTGTGATGTATGTTAGGCCCATGTGAAAGGCCCATCGTGATTTATATTTGGCCCTTGTGTGAGGCCATGGGTCCACTATATGTTAGGCTCTATATGGGCCATTCCTTGGGGGCAATGTTGGTTAAATGTCCACATTGTCAAGGCTGATTGTTGATGCCAGTTATTAATACCGATTATAAGTATGTGACAACATAGCATCATGATACATGCCCATACACATCATCTGCATGTTTGTTATGAGATGTAATTGATCGTTGTATATGTCATTGGACAGGTTGTTATGAGACTCGTTGATAGGAGGTTATCTCACATGAGCGCATAGTATGCGCAGTATTGATGCATGATTGGATTGTATGACTCATACATCTTGCAATGTGTATTATCACTACTGTATGCCCTAGCGACATCAGGGTCATAGCCTCCACAGGCATATCGTGGATGGCTAGATGGGACACCGAAAATGTTTGGTTTTAGTATACAGGTACCATAAATGTCCCTAGGTAAAAATCTCTAAACCTCCGTGTCCAGGAGACCCCCCAACGTCGAGAACGAGTGGATATATATGAGCGCATGAGGGACGAATATTAGAAGGCCGCGTCTCCCACAGTGTCGTGGTCCGTTGAGACGAGGTGTGACCTTACCCGCCCGAGGGTAGGGGGCATTGCTAGGCAAAGTTTAACCAGCTCGTGAATGGGTCCGTTATCGACGTGCCGGGTAGATATTGGCTAACTACTGGCCAAGCGGATGGTGAGGTCTCTTCCACTTGCATGGTCGCACATCAGTGGGCGGCGATTTGTATGTAGCGTGCACTAGAACCCGGTGATGATCCCAAAGAGGAACCGTATTGATATGTGGACTTACTGAGCAGGAATTGCATACTCATTCATTCATTCATTCATTCACTATCCACTCAGGCTGGTGGTGCGCAACTATTTATTACGTGTACCTTCACAATGGCCAGGATTTCGGTTTGGGCGCGTGACTAACCTTAGATAAGGAGTTTACCACATTGAGTCTGATTATCAAAATTTAGGTATGGGACTAGTTTAGATAGAAGTCCTTTGTGATAGACCCCATAGCTTGCAATACCACGTACTATCATCCTGACTTCACACTCCAGCATGGTCATTTCATTCGCATCGCATATTACGTTATATCCGCAGGCATATGGCATTTTAGGTTGCTATGTTTCTGCACTTATATGGCCTAGACGGACTTAACAGGATTTACATATTGCATTATATCATCAACATCTGATATTTAGCTCTCTACGACTCCTCATTTGTATAATTGATTTGTATTGCGTACTCTGATATTGTATGATTTATAGACTTGTAGTATTTCCGCTTACTCTAATATTGTATGATTCATGATCTTGCCAGAATTCTGATATTGTATGATTATGGCATTGTATTGAATACTTGGCACTTACCTTACGCACACACTTTCACCACCCACTAATCTTTCTATAAGCTTATGCACGATAAATACGTGCAGGTGGCATTAGGTTGTAGCAGCGCTGAGCATGAAGCATGCAGCGGTCTTCTGGAGCTTTGATTTTTGACATATGTATTTACCTTTCAGCATTGTATTCAAATGTTTATATTAGTGGATATGTGATGATGATGTTGCCTTTATGATTTGGGTATACTTGTGGTTATGCTTATTATGAGTTAAGTGTACATTGGAAAATTCTCCTTGTAGGATCCCAGGATCAGAATCTGGCGTATGGATGCTAGGAGACGAGAATGGGGTACTACGGAGGCTGTCGGCACTGGATTCGGGGATCTGGATTCCAGTGAATCCGATTTTTGAATTTGGGGTGTGACACAACACGTTAGGCCTCATGGATGGGCTACAAATATACCAAGGTGGGCCTCATATACATCAAGTGGGCTGTATTAATAACCACACCAATGGGCCTCATATACAATGAGTGGG